>NC_072737.1:84262086-84522820 GCF_026930045.1 Uloborus diversus | reverse complement strand
AACGGTTTCAAATCATCTGCCTGCATCCCCCCCCCTAAAAGTAGTCATGCAGGTAATTTTGATAAGCAATTGCTCTATTTTAACTGCGCCAGTTATGTTTTAATAATGTTATTGCATTATTAAAACATAACTGGCTCAGAAAAAATCTAAATCTTTAAATACTCCCCATTTCTCTTTTATATCATCACAAGATTTCTACAATTTTGTATATACAGTGCCCAGATGCCTTTTATCCAAAATCATTAGAGTTTTCTTTTTAGTCTTCTTTCTTTTTTTTAATATAAAGATAGCATCTTGAGAGATGCTATATTCACCAAAAACCCTATAAAACATCGTTTTCAAAGATATTAAGTATTAGATGATATCTTCTTCAGCACATGCTTGTCGCCCGAAATCTTTTTATACCTTTGAGCCGCACGATAAAGAATGATTTACATTATGAACATTGATGTGTCTTGCAGTCTTGCGCGAAGTGCCGGGAAAAATACTTAGGTTACAGTAAATCGCAGCTTTAAATCAGAGACATAATGTCCCATTTCACAGATGAAATATCGCACTTTTAACTTTGTTTTCCTAAAATTTTGCAGAACTTATGGGCAAATCAGGAGGCGAACTACAAAACTTGAATTTCAGGACATTTTCAGAATATTTACGAGTCTGCGAACTCTCGCTGGTGAGCACCAGTTTGTTGACACTCTAGGCTTCAATTCCCTATTCCAGACGGATGAGTCTATCAGAAGGACGAAATTGCCGCCTCTGGATTGGATGACCAGACTGTCGGTATATTGCATACATTCAATAGTAGTCTAAAATCAGTGATAGAACTATTGGATTATACGATCAGCTAGGTAGAGTATTGCCAACTAATTTTGTGAACTAAAACGTGGAAAATTAATATTAAACCCTGGCCAACAGAGTATAGTACTGAGCCTGCTACAATTTCGTTTGAAGTCAAATATACTCAGGGGCGTGTGCAGAAATTTCGGGGTCCGTCACAAATGGCTTTTACGGGTCCCCTTCCATATTGTTTGCCCCTATATTTCACGCCGCATTTTAAAAATATTGAGCCCCCTTCAGGCACATGCCAACAGGTGTCCCTTCTCCTCCCCTGTGCACGCCCCTGAATATACTTAAAGGAAGGATAAGGCTTGTCAAGTTTAATGTTGAAGCTTGACAGGTTCAGTGTGGAAGCTTCACTATAGTAATAAAGCTTGAAAAAATGAAGGGTAGTTTGTACTAACCTTTCTTCTTCTAGGAATACTGGACAGCAGTTGCAAATCCGTCTTCTTGAAATGCGGAGGGGCCTCCGTGGATACAATCCTCTGTATAGAAGGCTTTGGGACGAAGCCATCCAAACTGTAGATGGCTGGCCTGGTGGGCTTTGGCTGCAGGAGTTTCAGCAGCACCTGCGGAGCTGGGGTGGTTGGGGTCGGTATTCGAAACCGCTTTGAGGCAGCCGGTCTCGCCCGCAATGGCCAAACCACGGAAAGAGGGTTCTCAGAACCTGTGCTGTCGAATATGTCCATTCGCTTCCTGGTAGAATAAAAGCAAAACTAGATTAGTTATTCATTTTTTTTGCGCTTTTAAATAAAAACTAATAATACTGAGAAAAATAAGAATAAGCGATGGAGTACGAGGGCAAGGCAAAAGTTTTACAATAAATTGCGTATTTTATTTCGCTTATAATACATTCTCAACTTTAGAAACGTAGCATCCGAAGTACAAGACATGATGTTCTACCGTTTGAAGCTATTTTTCAACCAACTCATTGATAATAGGGTGATTTTAACATGTTACTTTCACAACTATGAATATAGTCATTAGTCATCCTAATAATAATTACTAATGTTATGATAAACAAGTTGTTGCTGTACTGTGGTCCACTGAACTTTTAAGTTAGCACGCTTATGCTTCACATTTCCACGGCTTCGTTATGTCCTAACTCGAACATATAAAGCAAAAGTTATGTATATACTCGTAGTTTATTTAGCTGCTCAATTTTAACAGGTTCACTTCACATACCGTGTACAAGAAATCAATGGCATTGGGGAAAATATGGATGATAACAAGAACAATTACGTCATGGTCAAAAAAAAAAAAAAAAAAAAAAAAAAAAAAAAAAAACAGTTAATTGGATTGGGAAACAAGAAAAGATTTCTTTCCATTTTCCGTAACGTGAAACGTGAACCAAAACTTTGATAGCAAGTTTGAGCTTTCTAGTTCGTCGACTTTAGTAAAAGTAATTATTTACAAATTATATTCGTAAATAATTACTTTTACTATGTATTCAATAGTGATATGCGAAAGCAAAAATAGGAGAAAAGTAAACCTACAATATACAACTGCCATAAGATATCCTGCGTTATTTGTCCAGTCCTGCAGGCTATGTTTTAACCTCTTACGAAAGTCGGAAAGCACAAAGAAGAATGCTTTGCTTAAGGTTATCAGGTGAAACGGAGCTGTAATTATAATGTGATTTTAATGTTGAATCTATGAAGCAAATTATTGCTAATTCTAAATCTTGAACACTTTTTTTTACAGTCAATCTAAAATTTGAAAGTGAGATTGATTTACGAGGAAAGTTGAGCAGTGGATTTTGTTGAATTGGCAATAAATTATCTTACGAAATTAAAATAAGTGGTTAACAATGGAAGGAGAGTAAAAAGTAGTCACGGCCTGTTTTAATAACAGCTGTTTAAATAAAGGCTAGTTTTGCTACTGTTCAAAAAAAACTATAATACCGATCTTTTTTTTTTGTTATTTTTTTAAAAGAAGGATGAAAAGTAAACTTAAAGAATAATGAGTTTTGCATTGCAGGAAAAATTGCGTAATTATGTTGCTGTATATAACAGTTAACAACCATGCAAACAAATAAATTTTACAATGTAAATAATGAAGAAAGACATTCAGGTTACGTAGTTCATTAATTACAAAATGGATAAATTCAGTCTATAAATTAAATATACAGTAACCTTTCACTTATTTGTCACCTTTTCAATTCGTCTCCCTCAATTGTACGTTAAATTTCAAAGGTACTGATCAAAAGTAATAAAATTAATGTACAGGGTGGTAATAGTTAAAGGTATCCCTTTTGGACCTACGTCGAGCTCTTTATAATTGATGCAAGTTATTGAGACTTGGCATACACGTTATCTGAGCTGCGCGCTAACTATATTTGCAAAAAGAAAACACTAGATTAAATGTTTTCAACTAGGTGAAAAAGGGGTGAAGAAGAAAAAACAATAACTTAGAGGACAATACTTCATTCTATCACATAGGGTAAGTCAGCAAAAAAAAAAAAAAAAAAAAAAAAAAAAAAAAAAAAAAAAAAAACTGCGTTAATGAAAAATAACAGATAATTTCTCCTACCTTTCTCAGTGTAGGTAGGTTCAGATGCTGTATAAAACAGATCACTACCAAAAAATACGAAATAAATTATTTAGTATCAAAAAACAAAATTTGCAACTTTTGATTTTACCCTGACAATCAGGCAATTCACCCCACTCCATCAGGCTGAATGCCCTATTTAAAGGAATATCAAAAAAATTCATAATCACTAAAAGTGATATTAATTAATTAAAATAATGCAAATACTTGTATATGAGTAACACAATAAGAATTTAAATTAAATTTAAGTAAAAACAAAATTAGCGAAAAGATTAAAGTGTTTTACATAATTTTGCGAAATACTTATGGTTTTCGAGACGTTTTTATTTTTTAATCTTTCCAAAACAATTGAATCTTTGTTTGTACATCGTTTGTTTTTCATGCAGTCAAAGCAGTCAATGCACTTTGTCCAGGAGACAGATGACTTGGTAGAATAGTAATCTTCTATAAACTCTCAGCACAGTTTTATTCATTGTTTGATACAGGGTTCAGGCTCATCAACAAGACTTTCACTTGCTGATTCTTTCTTCATTCTCCTTTTCAAATTCGCCATTTTTAAAATAACTACAGTTTTTTTTGGCTTTATTTCATATTTTCAGAATCTTTCCAGCTGCAGTTTTCCGATTTATATTTCTTCACTTCTATTAAGCTCATGTGAAAGACTCTCTTTGAAGATTGTAGATGTGCCATGTAACTTAGAAGAATATTTTTATTCAAAATTTTGTATTTATGAAAAGAGAAGCGCCTCCGAACGCAGTCACATACCTCAACAATTGCTACCTTACACTTCCCATCCAAAATACTCTAAAGAAACTTGAATCTTGCTTTATTTCAATTTAAGGAAATAATAGTAACTGCTAGGAATTTCATACTGACGGGTCATCAACGGGACAAATAATCAGCAATCAAGAGGTGAAAAAAATCCTTTTTGTCAAGGTTAATCCCCCCTTCTTTTAGTGCACTCAAACAGCAAGCCAATATGACTGTACTCATCGTTAAGATTCTTTCTTGTGATGTTCTCTTATTGTTTATTCAGATAAAATCAACATAATATGAGAACGATCATTGTTTATATTAAATTTCATAACAGTAAGAATTTGGATCACAGTATAAAAATGCTTTGCTTTCCTTTAGGTTTTCTTTAAAATCCCCACTCTGTGGTTGTAGTTGTAAAAAATATTAACTAGTGCGTTTAATCCGTCGGGACGCGCAAACTGAATTACCCAAATTTGTTCAATATATTTACAATTTGCTTCATTCTCATGTTCAGATTGTGCTAAATCGTATTAAACAGTAGAGCTTAAGTTTTCCTCAATCGTAGAAACTTGACAATCAGAATTACAAACTGATGAAGAAACCAAGAAGTTCTCCCCTGGTGGGAAAAAAATAACGTAGTATTTTCTTCTTGCACATTTCTTTTTCCTTTGGTCCATATAATGTATGTACACCAAGTTTCAAATGGTATATGTTTATTAAAAGCTCTTCGTAGGTCTTTCATATTCGGCCATCAAGGTAACACGCCATAAAGCTGACATCCAAAAAACAGTTCCAAAGACCAGAAATTTAAGCATTAACAATTTTCTAAAATAATTTTGAATGAATTTTGCTTTCTTCTTGTAAAAGAGAGAAAGAGAGAAAACCCCACCTCATTATAAATTAATTTAAAAAAAAATTGGTGGACTTTGAATACTCGTTGTATTTAAACACTTAAGTTTTAGGAACTTTTCATGGGTGTCAGCTTTAGAGCACTTCACTTTATATGAAATAAAGAAAATTGTTAAAATGTTATTGGAAGAAAAGGCATAAGACAACAGAGTGCTAAAAATTAGAACTAAGGAAAGTTACGCTAAGAAGCAAAGGCATGAGATTGGAAAAAAAGCAAATGAAACATCAGGTTTTAGTACATTTGCGATTTTGAAACTTAGTAACTCACAAAACAATAAAATATTAAATAACTAATGATTTAGCAGTGAACACCCAAGAATCTGATATTTTTCATATATTACCCCTTACTATACTTTGATAAAAATATCGTGAAGTCATTTTTATTTACTATTTCAAGCTTACCCGGATGATAGATTACCTTTGTTCAACTTGTATTCTACTAGTTCACAATCTGTTAAACAGCATGAAAGGCTGTCGAAGTGCTAGCGAGTATAATCGAACGGATCTTTTTATTTCCTCCATGTAATTTTCTAAATAAATCATATTTACTTCTGACAACTATTGATTAAACATAAATCAATATCGGCGCAAGCACTTCAAAAAAATTACTCTCATTCTTAACAAAAATTTTCTTTCTTGTTAAAGTTCTACCTGTTTGTTGAATCAATGTCGGAGACTCAGAACGGAATTTAAATCAATGTTAAAGGATTCAGGAAGAATTGTTGACTCAGTCATTTATCTTACCTACATCTGAAAACCATTTCCCAGACATAAACATAAAATAGAAGTTTCACTGCATGAATGCCAATGAAAGCGTGATTTTTTAATGTCCTGTGGATTATCTGTTTGAAAGTTGAGTTTTTGATGGAGGTAGTATTCCCCCGTATCTCCGATTTTATTCCCCTAACACTACCTCAATTTCTGACTGTTATAGCTTTTAATGAAAACAATTGACCGCTCATAAAAGAAATTTTCTTCCTATTTTTTGACATAACCCATTCAAATTGTACCTGAATGTTGAGTCTTTGTCGGTGGTATTCACCAGGATCTCCGTTTCTGTCTCTGGAGCAGGTGTTGTAGTTGTAGTGGTGGTTGTTGTGGACATTCGTTGCCGCGGTCGTCCTCTGAGGTTTTGCAGCTTTCCTGCCCACGGCGATGGAAGTCTTCGCGGAATCCCGATGCTTGCTTGTGGCGTGAGACCTCTGCTTTCGATCTGAAATGAAACTTGATGTTTACTTTCGAAGCAAGACCTCTTTGAAGTAAGCATTTACTCTTTTCATATTAAAGTGAGGAAAGAAAAGGACACTGTAAAACAATTCTGGAGCGTTGCTGGAAAATAATGGGTAGCCAATCTGCCTAATTTCTGCTAGTAACATATCTGCTAAAAACCAGGATAGTTTACCACTAAAAGTTAGTAATCTTTCCGAAAATAAGAAACCTCCCCAAAGCTAATCATGTTTATGTAATAACTCAGGAACCTTCTGAAAACTTCCTGATTTACCAGGAAAGTTCATAACTCAAAGTTGGCAGAAGCTAAGACGGGAGTAGAAGCAATTCCCTCAAAGCAACAAAATGCAGAGACTGTATTTCACCCTCGATTGGGGCTTACGCAATTCAGAGGTGCCGTAACAAAGTGGAAGGAGAAACACCTAATAAATTAGTCTAATACATTTTTACACTGGCAGATACAAATATTTTTCCCCACAGTGTAAGACCGGCCTTCATGGAACTTGCGATTCGAGAAACATTTTTCCAAAAAAAGTTTTTTAAAGAGGAATCTGATTCAGTGGTTGTGGAAGTCATGTTGTTACATTCGGTGTATGACGTTTTCTCACTGCTTACTATGATAAGGCCCCTATAGTGGAGGAGTCGACGCATCCGCCATTTTGGAGCAAACTTGATCCAGTGCTTCGTAGCGATAGCATTGCTGCTGATGCTTACATTTCTTTAGCATGTGCTAAATTGAGTCAAATATATGGTTGTTCGGCTGTTAATTGTGCAAACAGCTCCAAAAAGGATTTTAGCACTTGAGATTTCCAGCAGATGCAGAAAGAAAAGAAAAATGGATAATTAATAGCCTGCGAAGTGGCTGACAGCCTGGAAACGACGCCAACTGTTTCCAAAATTTTGCCAATGTTCAACTTCACTCTCTAACTCTCTCGTTTCCCGTTTGGCGAATGATTGCCAATAAAGGTAGCTTTCGCTGTTGTACGCTTGTTCCAAAATGGCGGATGCGTCGGCCTCTCCAGTTATAGGGGTTCTAGTTATGATGCTTTGCTTCGGATGATGTCATTTAATAGAATTGAAGCAACGTTATGATAAATGAATGTTTTTTTTTTTTCTTTTTGCCGTCCACGATGCTTAGTAACTCTTCTTCGGTTTCCTCCATATCTCTAAAAGCATAGTGACTAAAATACGACTCTTATGTTAAAGTCATCTGTCGGTCACATAAAGATCCTAATAATAAATAACTAATAAAGTTCCTCTTCCTCCGCTTTCTCCATATCTCTTAATAACATATTGACTAAAACAAGACTCTTATATTAAAGCCATCTTTCGGTCACACACATTAAAAAAAAAAAAAATGATAAAATTACTCTTCTTGCGCTTTCTCCGTATCCCCAATAGCATAGTGACGAAAATGCGACTCTTATGTGAAAGTCGCCTGTCGGTCACATAAAGGTCCTCAGTCACTTGACGGTCACGAGACGTTACTTTAAAAGTCACCTACAGGTAGCAGCAACTTTGGAATATCAGTTCGCGGTCACGTCCCAAAGTCATGTTGCAGTGACTTCTTCGTAATGTCATAAAGTGACTGGTCCCAAATTATTTGCTGCAGCGTCATCACAGTGCAGTTACATGAAATATCTAACACATGCGTCACAGAATGACTACTGTGATACTTCACAATTGTGTCGATTTGTTACTGAGACCATTGAAACTCGCAATGCCTTCCACTGTGAAATGTTGTGCTATAGCAGTAGAAATTAAAATTATTATATTTTCCCATTTATTACTTTTATTTAGAAATTGCATGATTCAGTTTGTAAGAAATGAATAATAAAAAGTACATTATTTTGTTGAATTTCATATTTCTACAATCTACATTCTTATTAAAATCAATGTATTTTGTTTGAGTCATAAAATAATCAAATTCGAATTAACAGAATTAGAAACTAATAATATTTATAATGTACTCGGTAATAATAGATTGCCAATACAAAATGGAAATCTTAAATTATTTTAGATACAACCAAACCTCTTTTTATGCGGTGGATATAGACCGCATAAAATAAATCGCATAAAATTTTTTTTTCAAAACTTCACCAGTAACTTTAAAAAGTTGTTTTAGCAACACAGTTAAGTTTTTTTTTTTAATATGCGGTGGATAGGAATCGCTTAAAAAAAGTCTCACCTAGAAAATAATCCATAATGTTATATTTAAACGAAATCAAAATAAACCAAATGATGATAATTTTGCCGACTCCCGAAAAATTTCCCGAAGAAAGAAATCTTCGGAAGATCCCAGTGATTTCCCATTGGGATACTCCTGTCGTCACTTGAAGATACGACCTCGCACTCGTTTTATAAATAATTTCCGCTCGTTTTATAAATAATTTTCATAAACCACAGAAAAGCCCCCCGCACAAAAAGAGGTTTGGGTGTTTTCTATTTAGGAACATTTTAAGGCATTTGGGTTTGGGTATGTATTATAACCAATGCTCTACAAACTCCAATGAGTGATATAGTTTCAACAATTTTCAGGTAATCATTTAAAAAATTGAGAGAGAGATATTGAAAACTATTTCACTGAATTTCGTATTTCCTCAGTAGGTCATTATAATTTGTAAAAATATTTGGTACACATTATAGCCTACGCTGCACCGAGTCCCACTTTTACTAACAATATACATTTTGTAGGCCCTATTAACAGTTCAAAAAAAAAAAAAAAAAAAAAAATCGTGGCAGCGCAATTAGTTCTCTATTGCCAATCTCAAACACGCAGTTTCTTTCTTAATGAGAGAAGCAATGGAATGGCAAGAGGAAAAAAATATCCTCGCATATCGATAACCCGCAAAAACAGGTAAGCCATATTCGTATGAAATTAGAAAGGATTAGGAGAAAAAAAAAAAAGAACTGTCTCTTCTCTTGTGACGTAATTAAAGCGAACCTCATTTCATGTTTGCCGATCTCATTTACTTATCACAGGTGAGTGCTCCTTGGATCAAGGGTCAATGGGAGGGGCACGGGACAACTGTTGGATTGAGAAGGACAGTGGGTGTTGTTGCAAGGAACGTTAAGAACTTTTTTCCCACCAAGCCCACTGAACATGTGAATTTGATTCCTTAATTTCTAAATGAATACTATAATTAATTCTTGTATTATTTTAATAACACGGCATACGAAAGGGGAGAAAAATATCTTTTTGTCGAAATTAAAGATGGCGAATAATATACTGAAGAGTGACTGAGTTTTATATTAAAAATGGTATCAGTTTTTCGTTGTCGACTAAACAAAGATTGAAGTTTAAGAATTGTTGAATGATTTAATTAAAGATATTTTGCTTTCTGTAAAAGTCGATCAAAGCTTACTTTTTCTGACGACGTAAAGAGAATTTTTTGCAGAATTTGCATGGAAGTTTTGAATTTTTATCTTTTAGGCCCATTATGGAACATACGTGTATTCAAAATTTATTGCATAAAATATCAAACGTAAATAATTTAAAAATTGTATTTTTATGCGATTTTCTGCAGAGAGAAATCACCAGCTTTTTTTTACTAACTGTGAGAGTAATTAGCTCCATGATGTATTCAAATAAAAGATCTTTTTATTGATGAAAATAGATAGAGCCAACTATTTTCATTTGCTATGATTGAGTTTCGACGATAAATAAAATTAATTGATCGGTATAGATTCATCAATTTATGTTTATAATAAATCATTTAGCAATCAAGAAAATTGCTTGTTGATCCAACTTCGACCACAGCCAGGTTCAAGGATTTCTATTGTCTTTGTGATTGGTCGGATCAGGCACATAATTAAGAATGAAATAATCTTTTGCAGTCACGTGACTCTTTTTAATTTAGTTAAATGTCTAATGCGCAAATAATCACACAGCTTTGAGTTTCGTGTTAAAATTCATTGGTTTAATGCTTTTTTTAGCATAACAAATGCGAAATTCTGTCAAGAATGTTTTTGCAAGGAATGAAAAAAAAGCAATCTTTATAACTAAAACACAAGAAAAATACGCTGAGATTTATTATGATTTACTTAGAACAATATTTAAATGTAAAAAATATTAATTACAGTAATTATCATAAGTAAGTACATTTTTAAGAGATGAAAAGTAATTAGAAAGTTAACCTAAAAAATATTATATAAAGTGTTATTATTGCTATTTTTTGAACAAGGGAAAATTGTTAATGCGGACAGGGAAAAATCTCTGACTACCGGTCACTTTTTTCTGTGTCAGTTAAGGACGAATACAAGAGAGGGGTGATGGGGGCGATCACCCCCTATTTGAGCCGAGATACAGGAACTATTATCATTATTTTCGATATTAAAGTTTCAAAAACGCAATTTTACGTAATATTCGATGATGTTATAAGAAAGTTTCCCCGCAATTGAAGTCTCGAAAACGCAGCCCATATCTTATAACTATGGGAATAGGGAGCGGAACTTTCTGCAGGGATCTTTTTCGAAAATGAAGTTCCAAAATTTCAATTTCAGACGACCTTAGTAGATATTAGAGATAGGTTCAAAGGCTCACCCTGGATATTTTGCGAAAGAAGCACAATTGTAGGACACCTTTGATTACATAAGGGTAAGAGATGAGGTCATCACACTAATTCGAAAGTTTTAAGAAACTGCAGTTCCAAAGAGTAAAGAATAAAAACAATCACCCCCTCCTTGAACATTTTCTGGATCCGCCCTTGGTGCTGGTTCGCCGAACCAATGATAGTACCTGCTGTAGTTAATTTAGTTTCCCACTCTTTGAGTTTAAATTGCTTAAATCAGTGGTTATAAAATTGTAACCAAACGTGGTTTTCGATTTTTAACTTTGAATGGGACGCACGGGTGAACTTCTTAAACGTGACACACTGGACGTAGGCAGGGGCACCCAGATGTGAGGTCATGGTAGGTCACTGTGACCGCCCAAAAATTTCCTTGTTTGCAAATTTTGTGTTACGATTCGGCAAAATTTGGAGTACTATTCGGCAAAACTATCATCATTCGGAGAAATTTGGGTCTCCATTAAGCGAAATTTGGAGTTCCATACGGAAAAATTATTTTCATTCGGCAAAATTTGAAATCCATTAGGTTGTTTTAGAATTTCCATCCTCCTAAAAATTTAAGTTCAGAATGCCCCCGGCCGTAGGTTGGGCATCTACTACCTTCGATGAAGCTTTTTGTAAATTACTATCGCTCAAAGCGAAAATGAAAAATCTGTGTAGTTTACATTCTCAATGATGTATTCTTCTTTCCTTGAAGGATTATATATTTCTATGGCACACGTGACGTTAAAAAAAAAAAAAAAAACGACGTATGCGTAAAATAATCTAATGAGACAAGATAATTGTTGTTCCGAACCGAAAAAGCAAATTCAAATGAACACCGGGAATACACAAGTAGTTAGTTACAAATCAAAGTAAAACGGAAAAGTGAAGTTAAACTAGGTCGACAAAGCGTGGAATAGTAAGTGGGTCAAGAAATAACCGTTATTATCTAATGCCGCTTTTCTGTTTGACCATGTACGGACGAACGGCTCACATGTTTCCCTTTTTCTGGAGTTGGTTATCGCACTTACCCGCTGACTTGACTCAGTGAATATTGTCTGAAATTACTGATAATATCAAACTTGTTGAAAATTGCAGACGTATAAAAGTTGACTTTCATTTTCAACGAATATGTACCTTTAATTCTGCCTGTTAGAAAACCGTTCAGGAAGATTTGTACAATGTCTCGTTCTTCCCTGAGCGAAAAAGAAAGCGTATTTACATTCATTGATAGCATTTTCTAAAAACAGAAATTTATCTTCCTCTATAACACTTAACCTTCGTTCGTTTAAAAAATGGTTTCCGAGTCGGCACATATACATATCTTTGTCGAAGTTTTTCCTTTAAAAATTAGTTGAAATATTTCTACATGTCGTTTATTTGTTAACTGTTTTTTGTTAAGTATTTTTCTAAAACTGTTTGCAAAAACAAAGCGTTGTTGTCCCAGTTAGTACGGAAAAGTATTTTAACTAGCAAGAAATCAACATAAAAAATATTTATTTTCGACAAAAATATTGAAGTTTTATGTCAATACAAACATATGTAAATGTCGGAAGTTTTTCTTATTCATAATTTAAACTTTTTGTATAGAAAAGGTGTTTTTGTAACTTCGGCATAAATGGTTGTACTTCTTATTATTGTTTAATTTTAATATTGTTATGTTTTTAACTAATTCCATTTGCTGTGAATGTAAATAAGAAACAAATTTTGTGGTATTTAACGTATCAAAATTTAATGATGCACTCTAAAGGAGATTATTAACAAAAAATAAACGAAGCGAGATGCAATCACACACATATTATGAATTGTAAATTGCAGAAAAAAAATTTAGTTAAAGAATTCATTAATTGTGGGTAAAACAAGTAATTAACTCGTGCACTTTGTTCGGAAAAAAGTTTTCATAACCTGCAAAGATTTCAACCCACTTTCGATGGTCTTAGATTTTTTATATTGTTATGTTTTGAACTTATTCCATTTGCTGTGAATGTTAATAAGAAATAAAATATTTTGTTTTATGATATTTAACCAAACAAAATTTAATGATGCACTGTAAGGCAGATTATCAACAAATAATGAAATAAAATTAAATAAATAAAAATTAATAAATAAAATAAAACGAAGTGAGATACAAACACACATTCTGAACTGTACATTGCAGAAAATTTTTTATTTAACGTTTTCATTGATTGGAAGTTAGTTAAACAAGTGATTAATTCGTGCACTTGGTTCGTAAAAAAGTTTTCATAATCTGCAAAGATTTCAACCCACTTTTGATAATGTTTGCACAATTTTTACATTGTTATGTTTTAAACTTATTTCATTTGCTGTGAATGTCAATAAGAAACAAAATAATTTGTTTTATGATATTTACCCTAACAAAATTTAATGATGCACTCTAGAGCAGATTATTAACATTATAAATAAATAAAAATAAATAAACTAAATAAAACAAAGCGAGATGCAAACACACATTCTGAACTGTACATTGCAGAAAAGTTTTATTTAATGTTTTCATTGATTGGAAGTTAAACAAGTGATTAATTCGTGCACTTGGTTCGTAAAAAAGTTTTCATAACCTGCAAGGATTTCAACCCACTTTTGATGATGTTTGCTTGCACAATTTGTATATTGTTAGCTTTTAACTTATTCCATTTGCTTTAAACGTAAATAAGCAATAAAAGGACTCTTTTTGTGATATTTAGCCAAATAAAACATAATGCTATATTCTGAAACATATGAATTAACAAACAATAAATGAAGCGAGCTGCAAACACAGATCTTGTGAACTGTACACAGCAAAAAAAAAAGGCTGATTAATACATTTATTAATTGAGAGTTGAAATGTTATTAACCCATATACTTTGTTCTCATAATTTTATAACCTGAAAAATTTCAACCCACTTTCAATGATTATTGTAAATTTTAATATTGTTATGTTTTAAACTTATTCCTTATGCCGTGAATGTAAATAAGCAACAAGATAATTATTTTGGTAATACGCAGTCAGAAAAAAAAAAGCTATTCTCTGAAGCATGTAAATTAACAACAATAAATGAAGCAAACTGCAAACACAAATCTTTCGAACAGTACACAGCAAAAAAAAAAGTTAATACATTTATTAATTGAGAGTGAAACAAGTGGTTAACCCATGTAATTTGTTCAGAAAATAATTCTCATAACCTGCAAAGATTTCAATCCACTTTCGTTGATTTTTAGTTAATGAAACGCGTAGCCCATTCAACAGCAATCTATTCATTAGAAGAGAGCAAATTCATTCATTTCTGCACACGGAAATGGAGTCTCAGCAAGCCGTTGCTTCTTTTGTTAAACAGATCGTTTAAGTAATGCTTGTGGCTTATAGTGCATACACGTTTTCACAAAGTGTAGACAACTTTATGATCGTAATGATGGAATGATAATGCTAGTAAATGCCGCAAAAACCTTTCATTATAACTTTATTCAGAACTGAAGACATGAGAAAATGAAGAAAAGTTTGATTCAGTGGATCGAGTTTGATATATTGTTGGGTAGGAGGAGAAGGGGATCAGAAGCAGTTCAATAAGACAAACAAACTTGTTTTTAAAGATGCAAATTGAAGTTAGAAGTTGTCAGAACTTTAAGCAACAGAATAATATAAGGGTCATTCTCTAGAAAACGTAACTTTTAAACGCAAATATTTTTCAATTTCGAAACCTTTTGTTTTATTTATTTTTTTTTCATTCTTACATGACAGTGTTAACAACTAGAAGTAACCATAAACAATGGCCCAGCTAAGTTCCAATTATTTTACTCATAAATAAAAAATAATAATAATAAATGCCTTGTTCACGGAAATGAAAAGAAAAAAAAAAGAAAAGAAAAGAAAAAAAAAACTTTTAATATTTAAAAATCGAGGCCAATTTAATATCTAAGTAGTAATTTTGTTAATTGTGTAAACAATCAGCTATTTAATAATTAGTGGGAACATAATATTAAGCTCTCTTAATTAAAGTACGGCTTAACTAGTAGTTTTAAATGTACGTTAAAAAATAATATTCATTAAATTTGAGAATATAATGGCAATTTATAATTTTTGTAGAATACCTATTATTGATGTGCTTCCCCTCCATCAGTTATTTTCACCTCAGAAATAATGACATTGATGAAGTTTGTCACGGAGCTGAAGATCTTTTCCTTAATGTAGGCCTAATAGATACATTTTTCATGGTTTTTTTTCTTCGTTGCTATAATCTGCGCATGTTAAGCATATGAAAACATGTTCACTTCTTTTTTAACATTAATTTACATCCCTGAAATTCAAGTTCACGTGGAAGTGAGAAGTCAGAATAACCACACTAAGTTTTTAAAGCAAAATCTATCTTCTTGCTTTTCGACAAAAATCTCACAATTTCAGCTATGGCTGAAAATAAACATGGGGGCTCCTTTGTATCATGGAAAATAAAATTTAATGTCATTACTGCCACGTGTTAATGAGGAATGGCATTTTGTGTTTAGGTAACGGAGGTGAGAATTTATTGTGTGACATGACTCCTTGTCCTTCTAAAACGAACTAAAATACAATATTAAAAAATTAAATACACTTAAACAATTAGTATCTGAGACACTTGTGAAAGGAATAATAAATAAATAATAATATACTTTTAATTAAACAAGTTATTAAGCAACATAAACAGCCACAGAGGTGAGAATTCACATGTTGTGAACCAAAAATATATTAAAATAAAAATTATTATTAAAAAAGTTTTGGCAGGTTTAAATAGATATATTTTTGATTAAATTCAAAATCATTGCTAAATGAATTGCTCCTTAAAGCTTTAACTGTAAAAGGCGTGTGACAGAAAAGTTACATTTTTTGAAGAATGACCTATAAGTGTCATTTATTTTGATTTGAGTATTTTTTTAAAATCATTATAACTTAGTTCAAAAGTGTAGACACGAGAAAATGCAGAAAAAATATTTTTGATTCAGTGGGTGGAGTTCAAAACATTGTTGAGTAGAAGAATCAAGCGGGTCAGAAAAGCAGCTAAAAAAGGGGGAAAAAAATATGCAAATTTGAAGTTTGAAGTTATCAAAATTAAAAGTAGCAGAATAATATAAGTGAAACTTATTTTGATTTAGATATTTTTTCTGTTTTATTTTGATTTAGGTATAAATAAAGGTACAAGCTCACAAGTTTAATTAGCTAGTACTTTCATTGATAAGTATTAAGACAGTTATTAATAGACAACTTTATGATTAGTACAATCAGAAATAACAATGTTAAATTGCACAAAACTGCATATTACTGCAGACACGCATAACGGGGTTACAAGGATATGCAAAATAAGTGTGCTTATGAATGAAACGGATGTCTTTTCATCCATAAGCTCACTTATATTGCATTGAAAAAGGGGTTTCTTGCAATACATTTATCTGCAATTTTGGGAAATTTGAGTTGTTTTTTCCTATTTTACTTTTCAAGCACAAAGGTATTTCTTCAACTTTTACTTTATGATTGCTATGATAGAATGATAGTGAAGTTAAAGGCCGCAAAACGTTTCATTAGGTTAAAAGCACCGAATAGAGGTACCTTTTGTTTGTGTAACCTAAACCTGACATGAATAAGAAAGAAATAACAAAATGAAGCAAAAATTCAGGATTCTGGGATTAGACCATATAAGCTTAAAAGCTTAAAATTTGGCTATGAATTTAGATTTTGAAAAAAATCTGGAAAAGATTTGTTTACGCAGGATACCTCCGGTTATGGGGTACTGCAAAAATAGCATTAGAAAACAAGCGTTTGCATATTATAAAGGAATTAAATTTACTTCAAACAATTTTTTTTCGATCACCAGTGAGTCTATATCAGTCTATTAGAGCCATTTTTGACCTCAAACCTGTAGTCCACCCCCTTACTACTTGAAGGTGACCTTCCTGAATGAGCACGCGCAGCACGATTTTCATCTTCACTTTCACTTCTCCATTCTTCTTTTTCTGAAGAGCAAGAAGCTTGGTTCGTTGCATATCGCGCCTCTGACTCAATATTGAGCCTAACCCCATATTCCGCGTTTCAACAATCTGATTTTCTTGTTAATCACAGACATTTTTTATACTTGAAATCGAATAGATACTGAAGAAACACGCATTCGACACAGAACAAATCATAACAAACTATAATTTTCAACGCATGAGAACGGTGCAGTGTGATTACTGTAGCACTAAAAATGTTTTGGAACTGTAAAAAAACCAAGCACAAATAACCTCTTCAGCTGCAGCTCAGACCACTGTTTCTGGTCACAACACAAATCATCAATTCTTACACAACTACAGTTGGGGAAACCTAAACCTGGCAGCATCGTAATGCTGTGATTAGCACCCGGGTAGCCTTCACAATGCTGCCAGGTTAGGTTTGTCCCAACTATACTTCCAATTTTTTTTGCTGAAGTCGAATGCATGTAGCGTCAAATTAAGCGACGTTAACCCAAAAGCTGGTTTCAGAATTCAAGACATGAAAAAATTAAGATCAGATGTATGGTTGGGTTTAATGTATTGCAGTGTAGACAAAAAAGGTGGGGCGGGGGGAGGTGAGCTTTCACTTTACCCAGGTTTCACTTGGTATTTGTATTAACCGTTTAAAATCAAAGCATAATTAAAATTGGCTAAATAAGTACCGCACTGGACATCCGTCTATCTCAATTAATACTGCAAACACCTAATTACAAACACTTTATCATTTTGTTATAGCAAAAAAACATTTTTGATAAACCTCAAAATATTACGATATGCATGTCAAATCTTGAAAATGATTTGCGTTATTTTTTTTCTTTTTCTTTAGAGCTATTCATATTTTATTGGCATCAACTACATGTATGAGAACATAGTTAAAATATTGCTGGATAGGAGGCGCTGCAAACATATTTTTCCACTTCACCTTTGCCCCGCTATTTTACTTCACCCCAGAATCCCCTACTAGCTCTCAGGTTGCATAAAATGATTGAAATCTTTTCGTCGAGAAGGCGATGTAATTTATGATTGTATAAATTACAGGTTCCTCTGAAATTATTCAGTAAATTCTGTGCCTCAAAACCATACTAACGTAAGTCACATTATCGCTACTTAAGAGGGGAGAAGAAAAACGTTTGTCTGGCGCATGCAAAAGATAGGACGTACGTTCTTTTAACACTGGTAAATAATTACAAGATTTTTTTTTAGAATTACGTTAATATGGCTCGACGCAGACTCTGAGACCGCAGAGTCTGACTCTGAGTTGCGGAATTATCAAATGCTAAAAAGTGTCAACTAACTATTGAAAATTTAGATGACTTTCCTTGAGCAGGATTTTTTTTTTTGCTGAACATTTACGTTAATCAAAATATTTTTCTCCCTCTCTTCACGCTGTCTTCAAATCTTTTAACACTGTCTGCATTTTTACTTCGTGCGTTTTTTCCTTTAATTCTTTTATTAATGAACGTTATTTTCTGCAGTTTTAAGTATTTTCCAAATCTTGTGCTTTACGTTTCGGTGCATCTCCATAGTAGTAAAAGGAAATAACAAACGTTTTGTAGCATAAAATTGCAGATTATTGCAGACACGCGTTTCGGGGTTTCAAGCAGGGTTCGAAAATAACGAGAATATCCTATATTTTGATATATATCGGATATTTTGATATACATCCGATATTTTCAATCAGTACAAACTACAGTCCTCGATGCATCCTCAAACCATTCTTTATTTTCTTGTATTATTATTAAAACAATATGTAGACTTAAAATTAAGGTTTCTTTCATTATTAATACCTAATATCTCATTTTTCATTTTTATGGATTTTAATGGAGTTAATTTAGCATTAGCTGTTTTACTCGTTTCTCTTCTGTAAGCTACTTTTCCAGTTATGTGATTCAGTAGTAAAAAATATGCATTTAATCGGTGTACAGTTATAAGACATTTTCTTTTTGACCACCGTTAAATATTTAATTTTGCACTTTTAACCTGAATCAAAATTGTTACATTGCTAATAATTTTATGAATATAAAATAATAAAGGAATATTACATTAATGATGTATTAGCACATCATAAAAATATAGCATACAAATTTTTAGTTATTTTAAATAATAAATGAAAAATATTAGTATGATAATTTTTGTAATGAAAATACCATAATTGAAAAAATAAATATCAAAAATATTAAAATTCCATGATATTTTCGAATATATATATATATATATATATATATATATATATATATATATATATATATAGGATATATATCGTGATATATATATTATGATATGTATCGATAGATATATATCGGCGAACCCTGGTTTCAAGGAACCACTTTTTCAATGCAAAATACTGAGCTTTTGGTTTGGATGTTTTTATATACAAAACCTCACCATTTTTCATTGATAAAGGGGTTTCCTTGAAACCTCGAAACACGTGTCTGCAATAATCTGTAATTTTGAGCTACAAAACGTTGGTTATTTCCATTTACTTCTCTGCACAAAATAATTTATTTTTTATTTCTTAACATAGTAGGATGAAAAATATCACTTAAAATCGAAGTTTCTCCCGTTGCGGTATGGAAGTGAAAGGATATACTTTGGCTTCTGGTTGTGGATTCAAGTGGGATAGCTTTCACTGCCCTTAATCCGTTTAGTGAAAAAGTATGATAACACATATTTATATAATGACATGCACCACGAAGTACAAAAGCAGACTTACATAAGTAATTAAAACAACACAAAATGAATAATTTTTCAATAACAAAGTTAAAGAACCACCGTACGAAATAAAAGAACAGAAAACGTGAAAATACAGATTGGACAACGGTATAGTGCCTAGAAACGGTATAGTGCTTTTCTAGGCACTATAACAACGGCTTGAAGGAGGAGAGGAACAGGCCCTTCCATTAGGGTATCAATTGCTTATTTGCCTTTGAAAAATTATTGCTTTTACGTATAAGAGGGCATGGTTTTTGTTGTTTTCCGATAAAATTTAAATTTATTATAAGTCCATTGCCCTACTCTGGAAAAACTCGAAATGATGGTGTTGCATCTCCCTCTTTTCGTAACAGGTGGCGCTATTAGCGTTCCGGAAGAAAATACCCCTACTTCAACTTAAAGTCATCCATCTTGTGTGTTCTATCGTCCTCGTGTTTTTGAGTGTGCCGTCGTTCTTGTGATGTACGTAATAAAAGTTTTCACAAAATAGTGTTTGGAACCTCTTTCCATTAAATCAAACTTGACCCTATTCGTGTTCCCCACAGACGGTATTAGCCAGAAAGACTGAAGCAAAGTTTTAATTCACACTTATTATTGAAACTAATTACGATAAAAACAATGTGGTTCACATAGTTGCTCATACCGGAGACAAAAAAATCATCAGTTGCAATGTTTCTGCAAAACACTTTTCAAAAATTCAGCACTATGCTTAGTTCCTCTTACAGAGCTCTTTAGTTCCAACATGATGTATTCAAGCTCAAGAACCAATATCAATCTTGGGAATTCCGTTCTTTAACTTTCATCTGAGTATCGCCCCTTCATCAAAGTAGACGCTTCTGAAATAAGGCGTAGTCGAGTGCCATCTCTTGACACCCAGACTTTTACAACCTGAAAATAGCTGCAACTAACGCTATTGTAAGGGGAATTGAGCTATCTTTTGCCACTGAAATTGATAATTGCTTTACTTTATAGACAGCCCTACAGCATTTGAACTTACGTCTATTTTGTGGAAATGGGAAGCAATTTGTTGAACTGAAAAGAGCTTCACACTAACGTAATTTACTGACAACAACACAATTAAATTGATTTTTTTTGGAGCCGAATTAGTCTTTTGACAGAGAATTTAGATTATCTTCTTCTTTACTAATAATAAAGCTGAAAGTCTCTCTGTCTGGATGTCTGGAGGATGTCTGGATCTCTGTGACGCGCATAGCGCTTAGACCGTTCGGCCGATTTTCATGAAATTTGGCACAAAGTTAGTTTGTAGCATGGGGATGTGCACCTCGAAGTAATTTTTCGAAAATTAGATTTTGTTCTTTTTCTATTCCAATTTTAAGAATATTTCCCGAGCAAAATTATCATAAGATGGACGAGTAAATTACCAAGTTATCACAACGTGGAACCGTA
This sequence comes from Uloborus diversus, assembly GCF_026930045.1. Lineage (NCBI taxonomy): Eukaryota > Metazoa > Arthropoda > Arachnida > Araneae > Uloboridae > Uloborus > Uloborus diversus. The sequence continues at coordinate 84,501,884 of NC_072737.1, read as the reverse complement.
ACATGAGCAAGCCAATTGGCGAGAAATTCACCATACATTATTTGTAAATATACAGGTGAACCAAAAGACCTTTTAATTTTTCTATTACGGGCAAAGCCGTGCGCGTACCACTAGTAGATTTATATAAGAAAGTCATGAAGATATGAAAAAAAAAAAAAAGATTTATTAATTTAGTGCATCTCGTTTTAGCTTGCGCTAAAAGGCAAAAAACGAAAAACAAAACACAGCCGAGATTTGCAATGTTATTTCGAGAAAAATCAATTTTGATAAGGATATTACTATCTTGTTAACTTTCAGTGATCAAACGCATGATACAAGCAAATTTTGATGATATAATTGCAGAGTAAACCAACGCTGATTTCCATTACCTTATTGATCTTTAAATACAGCTTTTAACGACGTTTCTTAATCGGTCACTTTACAGAAATCCAATTAGACGGCATCAAAATCGGCGAAATTTCCTTTTGCCAAATTGTTCGCCTATCAGCTTTTAACCTCAAGGAAAGAAATAATAATAGCATTTAATTCTGGCGATTGCCTTTCAATCAAAACATTCCCTGAAAGGCATAAGGGTATAAATTTAAAACATGGAGAAAGTGGTGAAATAATTAGAGCGCACGATCTAGCCATCTCTTGTCCACACCTTTCCGGGCATAAGTACTCTTATTATTAGTGGAAATGCGTTTCCTAGTTTCGTTCAGAACTACAATGTGTCTTTTGTCTGACTCTGCATTTTCTTCCAGGGAATTGACTATTTCAGCGTGTAGTGCGGTGTTTATGTGTTTGAAAGGAAAAATAGGTTTACAAGTGATAGTCACGATCTTTTTTGTACCCATCCTAACCTGACATTATTTTTTGAAATGTTAAATAAAACATAGAATGAATGACTGTTTCTTCAGGAAATGTCATTCTTTTAGGCATCCCAAAGACATTTCAATTTAGAGCAAAATTCATCAATGTTTGAAAAATCATGTCTAATATTATTTATAAGAACGCGGGTCATTCTCATGAAAAGAGTACAAATCATGTCTGATGCTTTTGAATAATGTTTGAAAAATCACGTCTAATATTATTTAAAAGAATGCGATTCATCCTCACAAAAAGAGTACAAATCATGTCTGATGCTTTTGAACAATGTTTCAAAAACCATGTCTAATATTAGCTAAAAAAATGCTGGTCATTCTCACGAAAAAAGTACAAATCATGTTTGATGCTTTTGAACAATGTTTGAAAAAATATGTCTAATATTAGTTAAAGGAATACGGGTCATTATAACGAAAGTACAAATCATGTCTGATGCTTTTGAAGAATGTTGAAAAACCATGTATAATATTAGTTAAAAGAATGTGGAACGTACTCGTACTCATGAAAAGAGTACAAATTATGTTTGATGCTTTTGAACAATGTTTGAGAAATCATGCCTTATATTATTTGCGGTAGGTTGGTACCCTAAAATATTTCAAAAAATATTTTTTTCTTCAAGTTTGACGTATTTAAAATATTTAAATCAAGAGCTTTCAAGCGATACCAAATTCATTATTCTATGTAGATTAAACGTAACTCAATTTAAGTATTTATGGGGCAGAAATGCATTAAAATGTACGTACCAATTTTGCTTTTAAAAGCAATTTTCTCAAAGTGTCAATTCTAAAAAGTCATGTTATTTTTTCTAGAAAACTACGTACTTAACATATTATTTGGAAAATATCACCACATTTTATTTATCTGGCTATATCTATACCGAAGAAAAATTTTTGCTTCAGGACTCACTTTTTCCTAAAACGCTGTTTATATGGTGAAAAACGGTCCTTTTTTCCTTTAAAAAGAGACAATTAGTAAGCATTTAATAAGTTATGAAATAAGTAGAATTGCCTTAAATTTTCACTTCAGTAGACCCTTATATATCTTTTGAAAACACTGAAAGTTGTAAGTTCCTAATATCAAAACGTTAAAAAAAAAAAAAAAAAAAGATATAAATAAAATTTAGCAATTTAATGTGACGCGTATACAGGATACTGACTCCCCTTCAAAGAATACTGGTCACCCTCAGAAAAAAGTACAAATCAAATTTGATGCTTTGCGTCAAAAATATGTCTCAAGATACTCTTTTGATTGTTACCTGTTTAAACTTTTTTCATTATTAAGCTATTTGTGTGGTTTCCTGTTTAGTCTTCTTATTAAGATTGTAATATTCTATGTATTTTTTATTTTTCATTTTTGAAATGGCAGTAACATAGTGAACAATGCAGAGGATAATAGAAAAAGTTGGAACAATTATAAAAATCAATTTTTTTTTCACGGATGTTTTTCTCTTAAGTTGTGTCGCAGCGCCAATTTTTACTAATGATAAAGCTGAAAATCTGGTTCTCTGTCTATTACGCGCATAGTACCTAGACCATTCGGTTGACTTTCATGAGATTTAGCGCAAAATTAGTTCGTAGCATAAAAGTGAGCACCTCGAAGCGATTTTTCGAAAATTAGATTTTGTTCATTTTCTATTCCAATTTTTAAAAAAAAATTAACCCAGCTAATTATTATAGCGTGGACTAGCCTATTACAATAACGTGGACCAGCAAACTACCATATGCGACCATGAGCGAGCAAATTAACAAAGCAAATTGGCGAGAAATTCACCATCCCGTGGTAGTTCACATAAAATACACCACCAGCTCAGTCATTCCATCCGAGGACTGCAGTTTTGTGCTTTTTAACACTAAGCTCAAGTGCTAAAAATCACAAAACTGCAGTCCTCGAATGGAATGATTGAGCTGGCGTTGTATTTTTATGTATTTTTGCCTTAGCCCCAGCTTAGGTCGGTAAACTTACTGTAAAATACCATGGTAGTTTGTCATTTTGATCTCGCTTATTTGAATAACTATTGTGGTAAATTGGCTATATAGTCCCTTAAGCGGGTTCGACGGAAATAACAAATAAACGTTAAGTGTACATCAGTGTTACAAGTAAAATAGGATAGACGAAAGCACGTTTAAACAGCGCCCTTTTTTCAAAACGAATTACGACTGGAGAGCCAACAGTCATAACAGTTTGATGCTGCTCCCTAGCAAATATCCGCACATGTTTCTGAGCATCAGTTGAGCTTCGGTCTAGCATGCAGAAATAATAATCTGTTTTCTACCAAGTTGAGTAAATTTTGATTTGAACGTTTTGAGGCTTATTGTGAACAAATAATACTTAGTAAAGAACAAATAATTATATAAAATTAGCAGAATTTTATCCCTTTTTAAGAATTGTATTTGTATGAACTGAAATGTTATTAAATGTTTTTGCACGTTAAAAATAAATCCAAACTTGGCGACGGGGCAAGTTTACGCGTTAAAGTCTGAGCACCTTTACGCACGTTCTTACTGTCTCTTACTTCTAAACGCGTCCTGAAGCTTTTTTTTCGCTTCAAACTGTATCAAAACATTTTAGTATTTTCAGGCTATTTAGTTTTGAAAATCACCATTTAATTTTTAATTGAGTTAGACATTCTTATCTTATAGCTTACAATAGTGTAGTGTTGTCTTCATGCCCACATTCAGCTTTTACTTTATACACCAGTCATTCTGTAATAAATTTGCTTTATTTTAACGACGGTGAGATATGTTTAAAACGCCAACAGAGCCACCTTAGGTGTCAAAATAAATATGCTGCTAAACGACGCCCTGGACAAGGGCAAGTTTACGCAGTCGAATTGGACTCAAAAATATTTTTTTAAACCGTTAAAAATACAAACTGAGCAACAGCTGAATATACCAATTTAGACTCTATTAACTGCTTCATAAAATCGCAATGTCAAAAATGTCCTAAGTTAAAGCATGAAATTTAGAAAATTCATTGAAAAAAATTCAGCGTAAACGTGCCTTGGTCTACCCTACTCCTTTTCAGTTTAGGAGCTTTGTGAAGTTACAAAAAAAAAGTAATGCACTAGTTGTAATTAATGCGACTGAAGTGCAAGAAAAGATAAGGAAAGCAACTAATAAAAATACTTAATAAGCGACTCACGCAGCAGCAAAAAAACGATGTTTTTCTTACCTTTAAAACACGATCAAAATAATACTAATGCTAATTGCTACTGCGTAGCAATAACAGATTGCTGCAAAGTAATGACTGGAAGTTTGGTCCGTACTAATTAAGGTTAATTTCTCAGGTACCAACAACAATTAATTTTAAAACATTTGGCAAATTTCGAGGTTATTATTATTATTTTTTTTTCTAATTCATTTTTTAAGCTAAACATTCTCATAAATTCCTGGAAGGGGAACGAAACAAATTCTAGCGCACCTTAACAAAATTCGAAAAAACTTTTTTTTCTGCGAAAAATAAATTTCTTTTCAAGTTTCTAAGCTTGTTAAAACCAAAGTAATAAGCTCTTCTAACTAAGCGAAAACCCTAGATTAAACTCAATCCACAATTGAAGCAGTGAGAAGCAAAGGGATGTAAGTGGCAAAATTAAAAATTTGGAGATGACCAGAACAAATAGTAGGGGTACCTCTCGTCTGTCTTGGGTCAAGAGATGGTACTAGTAGCCCTGGTAGATGCTGCTATACAGCATGATTTAGAAAAAAAAATTCTGTGATAGCCTACCTAGGACCTTATCTTTAAACTCGCTTTCCTCCAAACTTTAAGAATACCATTTACACCCCTTTGCTTCTCGCTGCCTCATTTGAAATTCTTCTGGCACATTAGCTTCTTGGCATACGATTTATCTCTTCAAGAACCTAATAAAATTGCGAAATCATCTTCGGGGATTGGCGATCGTTAGGTAACAGAGCGGGGGGGAGGGGGTACACTAATCATTTAAATTACAGAACTATACATAATAATTTGGTATTTTTGATATTGCTTTACATGCTTGCCTCTCTTTTTATAACCGCGGATAGACCACAACGAAATTTTCTCGCGAAGCGAACTTGTCACTCGTTAACTTCCCTTTTCAACAAATGACGCCATTTCACTGTAGACTTTAAAATAGGCTTTGAAATGCATTTGATTTGGGAACTGTTAACTCATTAAACAAATAATGATCGCAAGTTTACTGAAACTGGAATATTTTGCATTCAGCACGAAAAGTATTTATAATATATGGAACAAGAGTAGTTCAATTCGTTTGAAAATCTGAATAATCGTTTTCAGTTTTTAAAACTTATTATCGCTAAGATTAATCAATTAAGCACAATTTATTAATATTCAATACCGTGGAAAATTTTCGACCTGGGGCCAAAAACAGCTTACATTCGTTTCCTGGTAAGTGGTAAGAATCATTCGGGAAGTTTTTCAGCGCAAATGAATTGAACTATCATCAGGATTATGAGTCGGTGAGCTTTGCACGTTGACCTTGACGCGACCTCTCTCGTATACCGAAAAGGGTCACTGAAATACTAAAAGATTTCGGCAAAGCTTTTTTCTGCAGATTGAACTCCATACACAAGAAAAAAAGCTTAAAATAGAGAAGGTTAAAAGAGCAGCACGATCAAAGACTTCAAAGTTTCCTGTAATTAGCAGCCATAATAAACATTGATTTGATGACTATAATTTATAATCTATTTACAGAACTGTCTATGGATAATTTATAGCTCAGACAAGAATTGTTTTTTCTTGTTTATAATTTGTATCAAGTTTAACATGTTTGTTTTAAGGGTCCATCACTTTGGCTGCTTACAATAAGAACTGTCGACCGACTTCTTCTTAAGCTTATCACGTTATAATTACGTTATTTTTGAGGACCGCACCTAAACGTGTGTTCGTGATGTTGAGGAAATTGAATGAAACGATTAGCTTTGGTGATAGCAGTGAGTAAGAAATTTAATGTGTGAAGAGAGAAGCGGGAAAAAAAATCTATAAATTGCATTAATATGCAATTTGGAATGAATTCTAAAGTAATTTCATGCATTATCGCACATACATGTACAATGTTACTTTGAACGAGGCTGTTGCCTTTGGAAGCTGAAGTACAAAAAGTGCATTCCTTTTGATTTAATTTTAGAACATTGGGAAGTTTATATTTTTCTTAATCAGGCCTACATTTACCGATACCTGAGAGCTATTGGGCTGCAGTTCGAGGCTGGTGATTGTTGACGTCACAACGACAAAAATATTCCTGTTTTTTTCAGATTAGCTCTAAGAATTGTACCTTTTAAGCAGGGCTTTTTTTCACCAGGAGGGTCCTTGGAGTCGGATTCGGACTGATTTTTCTGAAAAAGAGTCGACGTTGAAATTGGAGGCTTTAAACAGTGGCGTCGCTACGGGGTGAGGGGGCTGTCTGCCCCGAGTGCCACCCTTCCGGGGCGCGACACCCAAAGTAGGAGTGCAAGGTTTTGACAAATGCATAGCTAAAATGCATTTTAAAGCTGCAAATTTGAAAATTTTCCAGAGGGGGGGGGGAGCCCCGGACCCCTGTCTTCCACCCCACATCATGGAGTGAACGGTATACTCAGGATTAGGATCATATTGTTAATACTTAGACCTAGTAGTATTTCTACTTCCTCCTAACCCTCTAAGACTTCCTCTTAAACCAAAAAAACTGAACCCTGTTATCTTTCATTGTGTCTGAGATACGTTTGAAATAATTGAGGGACCATCAGTTTCATATACTCCCTTACTTTTTTGGCGTCGCACTTTTGTGTCTAGGGCTAATTATATAAAGAGCGTTCATAGTTTTTAATCTGTCTTTTGTACATTAGCCGACTAAAACTTTCGTGATAACCCAGATAAAGTTGTTTCTGAAAATTGGCTTTTGAACACTAATCCGCTTAAAATTTCGTTATAACACAAATGTAGTTGTTTCTGAAGATTGTATGCATTTCACTTTCGTATTTGCACAGAACGCTAAAACTTTTTTTTTGTTTTTTAAAAGGGTGGGGGTTACACATTACCGCCCCGGGTGTCGAACATGCTAGGTACATCACTGCTTTAAATTTTCAGTAATCGCAGGTCGAATTCCTCATTTTCCCTCCCAAGACCATAGTTCTTGCCATGGCTGTGGAATTGTGACGTTTGGGTCACTGGTTTTGGGCAAATGAGCCGTGTTAATTTCTACATTGGTAAGGGTGTGATACTTTTTAATTTGGAATACTTTTCAAAATTTTAATAAATTATGCACTGTCCTAAAGGATCCTTCACCCCCGACAAATAATATAAATAAGTGAGAGGTAGGGGCTATCTCCATAGTGGTATGGTATGGGTAAAGGAGTCTGTGTCAGGAGCTTTAACTTTCTAGGAGTAGAATTTGCTCAGTTTTCTCTCAGACTCCGCAGCCTTGCTTTTTACCAATGAGTTCAACAAAAGTTAAGAACTTGTATTTTAGGTTCAGGTAGAACGCGAAATTTATTTCGTAGCAATTAGTGTAGTAGTAATTTTTCATTACGTTCTGCTCTGATGCAATAATTTGGTAACTGTGGAAAATTGCATTGTTTTTTCATTAATCAGTATTCGTATGTGCATTTGACTCTCTGAACAATATTTCAATTTTTGCACCCACAGCTTCCAACGCATTCAAGTGTTTTACACTCCTTTAAGTGCTTACTTAAACAAAGGCCAATTTCGAAAAATACAGGATGAATCCAATTCAATTAAATGATTGCTTTACTTACACTATTGACTTTTCTTTTTGAAATTTTCAAGCTTCAAGGTGTCACTCGTTACAAGTTTCAGGAAGCTTTTTTCTTTCGCATGTTTCTCTTGAAAAAAAGTTTCTCTTGTTTCTTCAGATATTTTTCGATCTGAGCAAAATGCGCAAGTCTTGTCTCTTCCTCCGAGATGTACGAATATAAACATTTATTTGTTTGGAGTTAAAAGAAATTTCGAGTCTGACCCGTCAAAGAAGCTTCGCGGACAAGACAGATATTTCATTGGACAGATCATATTCTAATATTAGTAGACTGGTATTGGTTTTACCTCTTTCAGCCGCCATGAGCCAGAGACTGCAGCGCCTCCAATAGTTAATTTGAATTGTGGAACTGTTTTTAACTTTTATTAGAAAAACGCAATATTGTACATGGTAACTGTGTAATTTAATAATTCTCAAGCTACTGTTTAAAATCAACTCTTGAACACAGGTTTGAAGCTAAAAAGGTGGTGTTTTGAAACAATTCGAAATCTTTTCTGTTTCAAAGTTTTAGTACTTTTATTAAAGTAATTTACTTTAAATCACATTTCTCCTATGAAACCTGCCTAATAAGTCATTTCAAATGGTATTTTAGTTATAATTTCTTAAATTTGTATAAATATACAATAATATAGGAGTTTTTCTTGAGTTTTATGCATTAGATACAACAGCACTATCAACATGCGAGTGGGGAAGTTGAAAAAATAAAAATTGTAGATCAAAGTTACCATAAACGACTGTGAATTTTTCGAATGCCAATCATCAATGAGAAACCACGAGATATTAATTGAGGTTAATCAAACTCAATTATTTTTCATGCCGCTACTTATGATGAATACAAAATAAATAACAAGTTCTTTATGCGCCAGCAGAAGTGAAATTGAAAAAATTTCAACTGCGTTTATTAATCAATCAAAATTTAAATAGAAATTATTTAAACTACGTTGTATCCCCCTCCCCTTTTATCCAGTAAAATGCAAATCGAAGATTTTTTTGATTGACTTTAACATGTATTTTAATGAGAAAGAAAACGGGATTTGAAAAAGAAATCTTGACCTTTATTTTCGAGTATTTGAAGATGAAACTATTTGTTTAGGATAGTAATATAATTTGTGCTTTAAAAATAGAAACTCAAAGTATCACTGGGATTTCATTATCAAAATCTGAATCATTAAAAATCCATTATAGTTGCGGGTGTTTTTTCGGGAAGTTGTAAGAAAGTTTTGTATCAGTACAAAACATTTTTGTAATGTAATGTGAAAAGGAAAAAAAAAGAAAAAGAAAAAAAAACTAGTATCTCAAAGTCGTATAATTAAGCAATTCTTAATCTACCTTCCCTTCTTTATTTTCAGTACAAAAGAAAAAAAAAATGTTTTTCAGCCTTATTAACCTTGACTTAACTTTGTATTTTTAAGATCCATTTGCGGCTATTTTAGTTAATTGTATGCCTTTGAGGTGTTGGCCTCTTGAAACGGGTTGTATTTCAGTGAAGCAAGTTTGAAGGTCAGATGTTGGTTTTCCTTTCTAAATGTACGCAACTCAGAAGTAAGCGATACTAGAACACATCAAAAGATTTTTCAAATATGAGTATAAAAAAAAAATTCTTTGAGATGTCCACCAGTGAACGTTGTTCGCTAGTTATCGGAAAGTGAGGAAACAAAATTCATTAAAAATCGTCTTAGTAACTAATCTTTTTTTTTTAAGAAACAGCCCAGATTTTTGGATGTTTTTTCTTTTTCTTTGAGCTATTAGCGTCTAGTTACTAGCTACAAAGAATTCCTTCTTTTTTATGTTTTTTTTTTTAAATATTGTTTTAAATGACAATTTGCAGTAAATAGAGGCAATATCTACAAAATTGTGTTAAAAGATTTCCGAGAGAAGTTATTCATTGAAAATCAAAATTTTTTTCAACTGTAAAATCCAAAATCATTTTTGTTATACAGAAAGCATGATTTTGTGATTGTGAAAGAAACTGTTTTGTATCATCTGGTAGAAAAAAAATGAATAAAATAGGTAAAAATATAGTTAAAAATTTTAGCTGCCTCTCCTATAAAACTCTTCAATTTTCTTTCATTGGGATGGCGAAACGTTGACGGCTCTGCATTTATTTGAAAAATATATAACATTTTTGCAGTTCATCTTTCAAAAACATTACTTGTTCGTTCAGTTCACTGAAAAAATCGTAATTTCCATTTTTTTTTCAAATAAGCGTGACAAAGTTTTGGCACTAATGTTAGTTTTTATGAAATGTTTGCCACTTTAATAGCATACTAAAAGCAGTAAAAAACTCAGGAGAATTAAATTTATTCACTTATGTTAAATTTCTTTTCAAAATTCAGCTTGAATAATTTTGTAATGAGGTTGTTTACATTAGTCAAAAGTACTTCTTTTAGTCACTGAAGTTGATAGAATGAGGGGAAAAAAAAAAAAAAAAAAACATGGAGAGAAGAAATTTTTTATTTTGAAAACGTTTAATTTTTAATTAATTTTGTATAATGTCCGATTTTTCAAATAAAGCGTGGGTTTTATGACGTCACAAGTGATGAACTTTGGCACGCACTCCACTGGCGCACTAAATGTTTACTCTTGCTGTCTACCGCGTTTCCAGGTTATAATGATTCAGAAGCGAGTTAAATTTTGTGCTCTGCGCTAACGGCACTTGTGAATGGCAATGGCATTTGATCACTTGTGATGTCATGCGCAAAAGCGTAAGAAAAGGAAATTAAATCTGCGCACCGATTAAAATATTTTTTTAAAAATATTAAACTTTGTCAAATCATTAAAAAATGGTCAAATCCTAAGTTTTTAAGCATGCTCTTTCAGAAAAAAAAAATACTTTTAAAATTTCGGAAACGACACCATTGACAATTTTTTTCGAGTTAAGCTGTGAAAATTTTGGACACATTTTAAGGGGGTCCGGGACACAAAAATCGTCAAATTTTGCATTTTTTTTTTATCATGTGAAAAATTACTCCGTGTTTTTCTGCTTAAGAGGACGTTTGAATCTTGTTTCTATCTTAAATAGAACGAAAGATATAATTATTTTTGTTTCATGCACATAGCTAATGTGTGCAATTTTTCCCGATTTCTTGCATTCAAGCTCTTATAAGTCAGGAACCGATGAAGATAAAGTAATGAAACTTGGAGCATGTCTTTTTCAAACAGTTTACTTTAAATTTTATTCGGCGAATTTGGAAAAAACGTTTACTGCAAAAATTATGATTTTTTAAAAAAAAGTATCTTCGAATTTTTCGAAATTTTTCTTCAAATACTTTTTATTTTTTATTGAATCATTATTTTTAAAATCGCCGAATAAAAATTAAAGCTTAGATATTTGTGCGTAATTTATTTTTAAAAAAATGAAAATTGATCAAGAATATTTTGAGTTATAGCAATTTAAAGCAACCCCATTTAAAAAAAAAACTAATTAAATTTAAATAAAAATTTTTTTTTTTCATATTTATGTCATGATTTTGCTTATTAAATAAATGGTGAATCAGTGCAAAAAATTTCAAAACTCTAAAGTGTATAATAAAAAGAAATCAAAATGTGTCCTGGACCCCCTTAACAGTAGAAAAAATTACAAATGTTAAATACGAAACACAATACTTCGAAACATCTTTTAGAATTCGAGTATGAGGAGTCAAAAAACTACTTTGTTTTCCTGCGAATAATGTAGCACTAATTAACCGTACTTTTCCTTTATGTTATTATCTATGGATCATAAATCTCGAAATTAAAGTAAGGTACACTCATATTCACCTGATAAAACGAAAGAACGCTTTGTTAACTCAAAGAACCTGCTGCTGTGCTCTAATAACTTTTCTCGTACGATCGAACTTTCTGGAGGGAACAAGGAGTGATAATAACAATTAACCAGGTTACACTCCCTATAATAAATGATGCTTTTTGTTTCATTCTAAAAGGGTAATATCATACAAAAACTGCTCCCCACGATTTTCCCAACTTGATCTTTGCCCTATTTTTGATAGCGTCCAGCTATTGTGCTCTGAAGTAAAAGCGTGTGCAAGGGCAAGTCCAGTTCCTCAGGTAAACCGGCGTGTCAACATTGTTGCGAATCTACGGCTTTTGTTCCAAAATGCGATATAATTTTTTCGCAATTTTCACTCGAAAACAACGCCGAATGCATCATTAGCAATGACCTCCATTCTGCGGGCTGCTTTAATTCCCTCTTTTTCCTGGGAAATAAAAGACTGTCAGATGAAAATGGGTTTGACATTCGCGTTAAGAAAGCATTTCTAAAAGTGTTTTACCCAAATGATGCTATCAGATTTTGTTCCTACCCTCGTTTTGTTTTCCTTATATACGATTTTGCAATTAAATCAAGCTTAATTATTTTTCTCTAATGGGGTTGCTTCCTTCAGTCAAAAGTAGTACTTTTTGTCACTGAAATTGATAGAATAAGCAAAGAAAATAACATGGACCCAGAAAATACTTTTATTTTCCCAATAGTTATTTTTTAATTAATTTTTTAAAATGTCCGATTTTTGAAACAAGGCGTGGTCTTGATGACGTCACAAATGATGCCGCATCTTTCTACCGCGATTCCACGTTATGGTAATCAAGAAGCGAATTAAAATCGTGCTCTACGCTTGCTATCAACCATATCGTTGCCAATACACGTGAGTAAAGATGCGAATTAAATATTTTGCTCTGTGAATGGCAACACAGAATGGCATTTAATCATTTGTGATCTTATCGGACAGAAGCATAAATATTAAAAGCGCGCGGATTTAAGTAATTTTTTAAAAACATTAAACTCAAACAAATTATTTAAAAAATGGTCAGATCCTATGTTTTTAGGCATGCTCTTTCAGAAAAAAAAAATACTTTTAAAATTTTGGAAACGACCCATTGTAAAAAGCAGCAAAAATGAATAATGAGCGGGCCATTTACTCATGTTTCAAGAACTCTCAAATAAGCATTTACCCTCCAGCTTCTGAGGTAAAAGAAACGGGATTTGTTTCCCTAACTAATATACACAAATTCAATCTTTTCATACCCAACTACTCACAAGGTGTATACCTTGACTACAACGCACAACATTTTATCTGACAATTTATCAAAGAGGGACTAGACGCTTTAGAGACGAAACATTAAAATTTTATTCCTATTACCTCAACTGGCCTTACTTTATTTTTTACTCTAAAATATCTTTCATTAAAGTTTTTACTCTTATCATTATGCTTCCGGCTATGAGTAAGGAAATTATCCTACTAATTTCTATAGGGGGAAAAAAATTGCGAACTTTGCATAAAAATTGCATAAAAACTAAGCATAAAAATTGCTTTGCATTACACATTGATTTATTAATTAATTTGTTTTTACCTCATGAAGTTTTAAAATTTGTTTCTTTTATGATTAATTTTTCACATATTATACGCTTAAATATGAGAAAAATTACTTTGATTTAACACTGGAAGAAAGTTTATTTGTAATTAGTATTGACTGAAGTTAACATCTAATAGGAATTTGATGTCTTTGCTTCAACACACAGTTTCCTCTTGCATAGAAAGGAGCAACTTTGTTTTAGAAGTCAATTTGAAATGTTAAAAAAGGAGCATTTGAAATAACTTTCAACCCAAACCAACAAACGAGATATTTTTCTGATCTCAGAAAATAAATGCTGTCATGCAAAAAAGTTTGTACGTTTAGTTCTAGATGAAGCTTTCTATAGAGTTAGTTGGTTTTTTCTTATTTATCCAACAGTACTCTTTTTTCTGATCCATATAATGTATCTGCTCAATGAACAGCTATTAAAGAAATTTACTGTGAAGTAGTAATTTGTTCAAGAGGAAAATTTCGGAGTTTCTTTTGTTTTGTGGTATTTTGAGATCTTATTCAATACAAAGATATTTATCTAAGTAGTATATCAATCAAGCCAAACCAACCATGAAAATAAGGTATATTGAGAGAAGTCAACATCAACTTGAAGACGAGTGATTCAAGAAGTATCCTGTTACAAATAAAATAAATGTTTAATAAGCAAATAATTCTGTAAAATCAATTGCGGTAGCGAATGATTATATTGTTGAGCAGCAGAGGCACCCTACATAATATTTGATTTTATATTGTAAGTTGAAGGATATTTGCTCTTCTCAAATACTTAAAACATACTTTCGTTTGGGCTATCTGTAAATTAGTTTGAAGTAGAGTCCAGGAATAAGTTATCAGTATTTATGCTAAAACTATCTACATTTTCTCAAGAATCAGCACAACTTGGGCTTTCATCAACTTCACTGTTGTCATTACTCTAGAATTTTGCTTTCCTAATTCTTCTAAAATTGTTCGTTTTTTGTGAGTTTTTTAAAAGTATGTCATATTCTTTTTTCTTCATAACAAAAAACGAATAACGTCTCTCACTCAAAGTCTTGATCGAAAAGGTAACATTCTCGAAGTTAGTAATAAAAGTAAACTTTTAGTGCAAAAGTAAGTTATTAGTGAATAATTTTGAAGTAGAGTCCACAGGAATAAATTATCAGTATCGATAGAGAAATTACAAGTAGTCTCAAAATTTAACCTTTAAATGATAATGATGAAGAGAAAATTTCTTCATTAAGGGAAAATGTTATTTCTGAAACAAATCAATAAAGAAACTCTGCAAGATTGCAAATATGATAATGAAGTATTAAGATAATTGAACATAAGAGCATTTTCGACTAACATTCCATGCACCAAAAATCAACAAGTTAATTACTCATTATGTAAATCCTTTTTATAAAATATTTCTTCAGATTATTTTTTAAAACAGCTTAGAAAGTTCCAAAATTTGAGTGGATTTTTTGCAATTCTTTTCTTTTTCAGGAAGTGCATGAACTTTGATGCGTAATTGCATTTTTAAACTCAAAAAATCTTACTCTGAATATGCTAATTTTCAGCCATATAAAGTAGTAAAAACCGGGAAAACAATTAAATCAAATTATGTTCAGCTGCAGGGAGAGTTACGTCAGAAATATCACACTTTGAACACAACCAGTGATTAAGGCTTCCGAATACAACAGAAATGTTCTAATAACTCAACAAAGAAAGGTACAAATTGTTTTTTTACTAGAGGAAACAACCATCAAAGCCACTTATTAAAATGACATCCGAAATTATGTATGTGGTTTGCAATTATTCCTGTCAGGACAGTAATTACAACTTTCCGATAGCGAAAGTCAAACTTTAATCTTTCATGAAACAATTACTTTCTTTCAAAGGAGCAATGACAGCTTTTGTTGCCCCATTAAACCTTTATCATCTATAAAGATACAAGGTATCAAAAGTTCATCCTCAAATTCTTGATGCGCGTTAATTGACTTATGTCACGCTTTACCCTTGTTTTGTTGCATCATGCCGCAGTGCAGACCTTCTTTTTTCACCTACCTGCTCCAAAATGTTGGAAATTTTTGTACCCCGGGGTAGACAAGGCAACAGACAAAGAACCAACCACTCTTAATCTTATCGGTAGGGAAAGAGTTGGCGAATGTCAGGAAGTCTGTAATCCATATTTCCTCATCAGCTCATCACTCATTTTTCTTCCTTTCAAACAGAACCGGAATGTGGTTCGAAAAGGGTTCCATACGAAACGAAGCCGTGAAACGAAATGGTGACGTAAGCGAGTGCTCAAAGGTTGGATTTTGTTCAAAACCCCGGAACTGGCAAAAAATGAAATCTAAAAATGCTGACCCAAGGGTATAAAACCTTTTATGACAGATTAATGCAAATAAAATAGGCATTGAGTTACGAGGTTAAATATTCGGATCGTGGGTTTACGGATTTTATGGATTTCATCTAGCGTAACGAATGTGATGTTTTCATCTGGAATGAAGAGTCACTGTTAGCGTATTTTGGGCTGGCTTGAACCACATCATATCGGGAATGATTCCCAGTGCTTAAATTTTGAAATACCTTTCAATGACTTTTTTGGGGGGATTGTATGATTTGAGAATTTTTTTTTTCAGCAATCACGATTGCTTATTGCTTTCATTTGACTGTTTTTGACGTTCCTTTGATTTTTCCCAGCGCCACCCTCCACACCATCACCGTCGACGGGCTCCTCACGATGCAGCACACCTCTAGCGAAAGCGGTCTCCAGTTGCGTCCATATGCTACTTACACGCATACATACACGCACCTACACAAATATACATATATGCACATACACACATACACGCACATACATACACACATACACAAACACATACACACACAAACACACACATACCCACACTCACATACACACAACTACTCACACACGCATGCCTGCACACAGACGCAAACACATATGCCTACACAGACATAAATACACATACCCCCACACACACTTACACACATACACACAACTACTCACACACGCATGCCTGCACACAGACACAAACACATATGCCTACACAAACATACATATACCCCCCACACACTTACACACATACACACAACTACCCACACACTCATGCCTGCAACAGACACAAACACACATGCCAATACACACACATACCCCCACACACAAACACACACGCTTACATATACACACACATTCGTGATTGCGAAAAACATAATTTGAATTCAAGATGACAAAATTCCGGCTTTTATTCCTTTATTGCTTCCGGTTGATTGAATTTAATGTAGTTATTTTCACTGAATTGTTTCTTCTTTTTTCTCTGTCCTCAGAACATAGAGGAATCCAAAATTACAAAGGATTTATATATTTTTTTTCTATCTTCAAAGGAAATAGAAGTATTTAAATATCGAAAGAATATTACTTTTCCCTAGTCTAAAGGATTAAGAAGAAATCATTGGGTTTCTGAAGTTCTGTTTTTTTTTTCATTTTACTGTGGTTGACGTTCTAGGTCACTTTGCATACGGTTGGTTTTTTAATATTGGCTTTAGATTTAAAAATGTTACTGATAAATGAAGTCCCATACATATGAGTAGAAAGAGAAACAGAATTGATTTTCTTCAAAGAGTAAAGAGCTTTTCCCATATCAATACTGAGGGTTGAAAACAAGATAATATTGCGAATTGCTATTCTACAACCATGAAA
This sequence comes from Uloborus diversus, assembly GCF_026930045.1. Lineage (NCBI taxonomy): Eukaryota > Metazoa > Arthropoda > Arachnida > Araneae > Uloboridae > Uloborus > Uloborus diversus. Next base: position 84,485,235 of record NC_072737.1, on the reverse strand, counting down.
ATGTTTCACATAAATTATCTCAACTGGTAGAGAAGAGGTCATATTTCGCCTATTTTACTATTTCAAGATTGGAAACATTTTATATGCGTTAATGTTGTTTAACGGAAAAAGAAATGTAATATACTTTATTGCTTTATCCATACATTTCTTAATCGTATACAAAGGGTTTATCTGGCTAACATTCTCACTAACTTGCAAGATGCTAGTGGAAACAAAGGTGTATTGGACTGATGTGGCGCTGTTTTCGCAAATATCTTCTCTATGCTGTAAAGAGAGATACGACTTTGACATCTAAATTTTTTTTATTTTTGAGTACTGAATTAACTAAAAATTATTTTTACAACATTTGAAGTTTTTCAAAGAATACAATAAAACTAATTTCTTCAATGTAATGAAAAAATGGTTTCTTTGGTTACTGCTGTTTAACGTTGAATGCTGAAGAATTTTTCTGCGTTGAAAAAAGGGTTCCTTGTTGTCTTAAAACACGGGAATGCAACAGCTCAACACATTCACAGAGAAAGTTGTGCTGTAAATCTCCCGTGGGAATGGCCTCGACTGTTTTAAGTATTCAACGCATTAATGATGATGAATTCCAGCCTATTAGGAATCCCAGATACCAGCAAGATTTTTGAACAAACATCATACCACCTCAGGCTTAAAGGTTTGAAATGAAACGTGTGTGTTTTCGTTTTCGTTTACTGTTTGTCTTTAACGTTCATTAAAGGGAAAAAACTGACCGCCTTGAGGAAAAGAATTGATTGATTAAAATTAATGAGTTACACATTTTTCTATTTCATATCGTTTACACCAATATATTTCCTTTTAGCCGAAAGCACTACTTTAACTACACTGCCTCTGGCTGGTAAACAGCAATATCTGAAAAAATGATGTTTTCGAGACATTTGAAGAAACGCATTTTGGATTCAATAACTAACAATAGAAAAATGTTGGAACTAGACGTTTTTTCGCGCTTTTTTTTTCAGAGGAAAACAAATAAGTAGCTTGTACAATAAAGCTAACGTACAATAGATGATAAATATGCAAAAAGAAAAAAAGAAAAATTTGCAGTTACTGTCTTTTTTTGCCCAAGGCAGTATATTCATTCATTGCTTTTTCTCAGGACTTAGAAAAACTCCTTCCGCTACTCTATAGCTGCGAAATCCTTTTTAAAGTGAGTTTCCTATGTCATGTGGTTCAAACACTGACCACCTTGAAGAAAAGAATTGATTGATTAAAATTAATGACTTACACATTTTTCTTTTTCATATCGTTAACACCAATATATTTCATTTTAGCCGAAAGCACTATAACTACACTGCCTTGGGCTGGTAAATGGCAGTATCTGCAAAAATGAAGTTTTCGAGACATTTGAAGAAACGCATTTTGGATTCAATAACTAACAATAGAAAAATGTTGGAAATCGACATTTTTTTCGCACTTTTTTGCAGAGGAAAACAAATAAGCACCTTGTACAATAAAGCTAGAGTACAAGGTCAAATAGGGTGCCAAATAGGGTGCCGCGGCACCCTGGGGTGTTCCAGATGCAGCCGAGGGGTGCCGCAAAGTGTCCACAATATAAATACATATAATATAACAGAGATAGGCAAGGATGCCGGGAGAAAATTCTAATTCTTAAAAGGATGCCGCGAATCGAAAAAGTTTGAGAACCCTTGCAATAGATGATAAATGTGCAAAAATAAATAAATAAATAAAAAAGTGAATTAATTAAAAAGAAACATTTGCAGTCACTGTCCTTTGCCTGCCCCCGGCAGTATATTCATGCATAGCTTTTACTCAGGACTTAGAAAAACTCCTTCCGCTACTCTATAGTTGCGAAATCCGATTTTAAGTGAGCTTCCTTTGTTATGAGGTGCAAGGCATGTAAAGACAAAATATTAATCACTTCTGAATCGTTTTCAGTTATTGATATCTCAATCAATAACACTTCCCATGGGATACTTTTCCCTTTCACGAAGGTTTGAGCATGATATTTCCTAACAAGATCTCAGCGAATGATAACAGTTATATCAGCCGTGAACTTTCCCACCGGCTCAAAGGGAAGGAAAGACAAAAGAACTGTGTCACTGTCGAAGTGGATTTATTTACAAGGAGCGATCGAATGATAACGAGCTTTTCAGGGGCATAGTGATTGACTCTTGTTTATTTTATGCTGGTTTCCTATTCGAAATGTCACTTCGAAAATTGAGAAATGCTTTCGAATTATGAATCTTTCAAAAATCGGTCAAATCCTATGAGTTGTTGTTCCTGGCAAGAAAAAGATTTTGTTTTTCGTATGCACGTGAAATAAAGCCTCAAATTTTCCTTTTTTTCTTTCTTTTTTTTTGTGTGTGAAATTGCTGATTTTCTGAATAGCAATGAGGTAAACTCGCATTAAAATCCCTAGTTTGAAGCAGTGGGAAGCAAAGGTATACAAGTGGACTTTTTTACGTTTTGAGTAAAACGCGATCCCAAGCAAGCTCAACCACAAAGCTCAATCCTTATAAAGTAGCAATTGGAAGAATGCAAACAAAAGCAAGCTGCAAAGCTCAACCCCTAGGTAGGTTTTCAAGCAGATGGGAGTTTCTTCTACCGTTGTACTACGTTATTATCCAGCACCAACTTTTGAACTTTAGCACTTTCAACCCTTTTTCTTCTAGGTACAAGCGCAGTCAGTAATTCTTTCTGGAGAGATTTTTTTAGAGAAAACAGTCCTTACTAGGGTAGCGAAGCTGGAGGGAAAAAGCAAACTCTGACTCTGGAAATGTTAGAACCTCCAACTCCGATTCCTTTACCCCCAAAAGTAGTCTGACTCCGACTCCGCAAGCACTAGCAGAGCTGCGGACTTGAGGGAAAATGGCCGACTCCGACTCTTGAAACTTTAACCCTTTGATTCCCGACTTCGCCTCTTTACCCCCAAATCAGTCTGACTCCTGCTCTGCAGCTCTGGGGGTGTTTTTACCCCCTAACTCCCCCTCCCTGCTTCTAGGTACGTCATTTGATCTTGAAACTTATTTTTCAAGGTTATTATTATTATTTTATTATATCTTTGGTCGCAAAAAAAAAAAAAAAAAACCTTCCTCTGCACCACAAAGTACCACATAGGATCAGAAAGTAAAAAAAAAAAAAATTCACAGCATTACAAAAAACACAAAATGAAATTTTGGGAAGAAAGGAAGGGAAAAAATATTTACTTTGTTGAATTTAAATCACGCATCTTCCGTCTGGTTTAGCAGTGAATTTAGTATAGCTAAAAAATTCTAACAAAAATATCAACCCTTTGAGGACCATGTGCTCTGTAGTAGATTGTTGAAGGTTGTAGCAGTAATAATAAGACTAAATAAATAACCAACAGTACTTTTAAAACCATTAGGGATTTTGTGGCTAATATTATGCTTCTGATGATTCAACAACTCGAAAAATAAATAAGTGATTAAGTAAATAATTTGTTTGTATTCGATGATTTACAGAATATCGTGAACTTGGGGAAATGTTTGAACCATAATGGTGTTTAATGGGTTATAGTTGCACGCATAGCAACTACAATTTCAGACCCATGCCTATTTCAACTAAAAGAAATAAAGGCGTCCAACAAAAACCTCTGCAGAGTTTTCCTTTTCTTTTCCTGCCCAGTATGCAAGTTTGAAGAAGTGATTCCTGTGGAGCCGTATTCGAATAAAAAGCTTTTCATGTAAACTGATAAGAAAAGTGTAGTATTATTTGTTATATGTAAAAGAGACGCAAGCCTCTTCTATTGATGCGTGTCGCACAAGGGGGTGGTGGACGTTAAGTTATTTTTTTTTTTTCACATTAGAGACTTACGATTTCGTGTGCATATGTAGTAAAGCATAAATGCATAAAATACCACAAAAAAAAAAAGAAAAGAAAAAACAGTTCCAACTTATTTTAAAACTTAAAACATTTGAATATTTTTTGAAAAATTTAAAATGCTCCACGCGATTTAAATTTTTACATTTTTGCTTATTTTTTTCATTTTATTACAGAATAAATCATCACGAAGAAAAATTGGTATCAGTTAGTCAATTCCTTAAAAGTTAAATTTTTAAGAATTTTTTTTAAATGCTTCGATAAAAATTCCCCGAAATTTTTCCTGCTAGTAACTTTTAGTCGAGGTTTTTAAACCTTCCTGAAGGTAGATTCTAAAAAGCATACCAAGTTTTATTATTTGGTAAAACATGAGGCTAAACTTTGAATTTCGTGTACTTTGAACGAAACTTGTGTCGCATGGAGCATTTTGTAGGTATGAAAATCGAGAAAATTTCGTTTCGCGTAAAATGTATAGTTAAAGTATAATTTTGCACTTACCTTAAAAATTTACTCTGAAAAACCTCTTTTCAGTGCTTTTGTCTGTCATTATTTATTTAAGCATGTTTTCTTACAAGAACAATATAACAATATTTATACTTATTTTTACTATGCGAAAATTGTAGAGGCCTGCTTTGTTTACAGCTGAACAGCTGAGTTTGAGAGGAATATCTCACGAAAAATTGTTTTGTGTACTAATTTTAAGCAATCGTAACTTTGTTAAAAAAATGTCTAATCCTTAAGCTGATTTTTGAGTTAGGTAGAGAAATATTTTAAGTACAACAAAACACAAAAATAAAAATTTTGTTTTTTTAGTCAATTTTCGCCGAATTCAACGTCTACCGTCCCCTTAAGAAGTTTGGGGTTACTTTGAGTGATAGTTTAGATAATCGTGTGATAATGCTTTGAAAATTTCGAATGAAAAACGTGCCAGTAAATGTTTTAAATTAAAAAATCAGTATTCAGAATTTTGATATGGTAAATAATAACTTTTAAACTACTTACTGAAGTCGAATTTTTCTTCAACTTGAAAGCAGAAGAAGGACCTGCCATACCTGAAAGGGGGAAGAAACAATCAAAACAAATATAATCTAGAAAACATTTACATGGAAATGCATTTTTGGTGTTAAGTGCATAAAATCTGCTAGTGAATCAAAAAAAGAACCGTCTCGTTATTATTCTAGAGGAAAGTACTTTGATAGCACTTGAAAACTGATGAAGTTGTTGCTTCATCTCTTTGTTAAACAGCTTGGAGCTTAAGCATAAAAAATAAAGCAAAAAAACTTCTAGTATATAAAGTAGTAAAGAGGAATTCTATTTCGGCCACTTCGCGAGGAAAATATTTACCCATGCTGAAAAACACTACCCTGTGAATTTAAACTTTGTGTTTGTTGTTAGTTTGTCTAAAGCAAAATAGTATGTGATTTTATGTAATGTCGAAGTGCTAAATATGAATCTCCAATTCGCGTACTTCTTTTACGAAAGGTTTTCTTGCAAAATCATTTTAAATGTATTGCATAACTACGCGAATTTCATCACAAACATTTTCATAATGCTTTTTATTTCAAAGATAAAAAAATATTTAAAGTACACAATTTGCTGAATTTAGTTATACAATTACTCTTTGGAAGCACGCAAATTACCCTGTAATTAAAAAAAAAAAGAAAAAAAAGAATGGGGTTAAGTACGTCTAATTTCAGTAATTCGTTTTGACAATACAGTTATTATATATTTATTTCTATAACTACTTCAAAATGAGGTAACATTTGAAGAATATTCTAGGAAATTTTCATAGCTTTTAAGAAGAAATGAACAATTAATAGCGACTCTCCGCCGTACGTCTCAAGATAAAAATAAGTTACACAGCGGTGCCCTTCATAACTTATCACTGGATCATCTGATATTGCAAAATCGAAATGATTTTATTAGTTAAGTTTCTGACGGTAAAAACTTCATTAAAACGTAATTTGAAACAGCAAAATTTTCCGTTTTAAATAATAAAAAACAAGATTTTGACTTCTAACTGCTGTAAAAAATGGAAAGATCAATGAAAGAAAATGAACTCAACGTTGGTAGCTAAAGAAACTTATTAAATCATTTAGGTTAATTTCAAATCATCAAATGGTGAGTTATGAGGGACACCGCTATCAAACCTTTTTTTGTCCTGAGACCTCATCAGAGAGCCGCTGTCAACGTCTCAATTCTTCATAAAACGAGTTGATGTGTGCATCACATGACTTCCTTTTACTCCAATTTAAAGATAATAGTTCCTCGGAGTGAGCAAAGAAATACTTTAAATGTTTTCACCCAAGTTTGTTGCGAATCGAAGCGAAGAAAACGTTTTACACAGATAAGTTTTCCCAATATGGACAGTTTTAATGCGATTCAATTGTTAACTCTCTAAATATGGCCAAATTAAAAAAAAAAAAAAAAAAAAAAACCGCCAAGTTGGCGACAAAACTTGATGACTAAAAGCTTGGCGATTTATTGCCAAATGTTTGCAAAATTATAACAGGACTTGAGTTTGCATTGAAATTAGCACTGATTTTACCCCAAGAACCGTTTTGGGTCATGCGAAATACATACGTACATACACACATACGCACGTACATACGGACGTCACGGGAAAACTTGTTGTAATTAACTCGGGGATCGTCAATATGGATATTTCGCGTGTCTATAAGTTCTTAGGCATATATCCACGTGTGGTCGGGTTGAAAAAAAATCAATATTCGTGCAAGGGCGAGCAAAATGGAAATTAAGGCCGATTTTTGAGTGAAATTTTTTTTTCGCGAATACAATACTTCCTTTTTTGTAAAAGGAAGTAAAAAAAGCAAGAAAAGTAAAAACTAAACTAGATTAAAAAAAAAAAAAACAGTAGTCTGGTTTTAGCTCTACTGGTTGTAGCGATTCAAACTCCACATGAGCTTGCAACTGGACCCCAATTCTTTGTTAAACGAGCTGATGTGTGCATCACATGACTTCCTTTTACTCCAATTTAATGTCATTTTCCCATTATTGGCAGTTTTAATGTGATTCAATAGTTTACTCTCTAAATATCACCAACAGTGGCCAATTGAAACCAGATGAAAAAAATTAAAAATTAATTTGAATTTTGACATTTGAAATTCAAATTATGTTTTTCGCAATCACGAGTGTGTGTGTGTGTATGTAGGCGTGTGTGTTTGTGCCTGTGTGCAGGTATGAGTGTGTGGGCAGTTGTGTGTATGAGTGTTTGTGGTGGGGGGGGGGGGATGTGTATGTGTGTGTAGGCATGAGTGTATGGGTAGTTGTGCGTAGGTGTGTGTGTGTATGTGTAGGTGTCTGTATGTATGCGTGTGTGTGTATGTGTTTGTGTATGTGTGTAGGTGTATGAATGTGTTTATGTATGTGTGTAGGTGTATGTATGCACTTGTGTATGTGTATGTATGCGTGTGTATGTGTTTGTTTGCACGTGCGTGTATGTATGCGTGTAAGTGTAGGATATTGACGCAACCTGGAGACGACTTTCGCTATAGGAGCAGCATCGTGAGGCGGTCGGTCCATGGTGATGGTGCGGCGGGTGGCAGTGGGAAAATAAAATGATAGGACATCAAAACAGTCAAATGAAAGCAATAAGCAATCGTGATTGCTCAAAAAAAAAAAAAAAAAAAAAAAAAAAAAAAAATTAAAAAAATCGCCAAACTTATCGCTAAGTTCGCGAGAAAAACTTGGCGACCAAAAGACTGGCGATATATCGCCAAGTGTCCACCAAATTATAACACCACTTGAATTTACATCGAAACTAACAATGATTTCCCCCAAAAAACGGGAAAAAGACCCCTTTTGGAGCATCCGAATGCAACCACAAACGCAATTTTTTTTTCGTAAAAAAAAAAAAAAAAGCCGAAATATGCTTTTTTTTCGTATTGAATTCAAATTATTCACCTCTTAAAATATAAACGGTACTTGATGAGAACTTTCTGACTTAAAATTTGATTTCAGCCTGATAAAAAAATAAAAAAATAAAAAAAAAACTCAAAAGCAGTCATACTTCGAAGGCATTTAATTTTTCGCAGGGCAGTGAAATTTCACAACTTTAACCAGATGAAATATTTCTCAACTTTTCCTAATGTCAGCGTAGAGAAAAAGTTAGTCAGTATGAATGTAGGAAAAACAAAAGACCATGCATAGTTGAGTGATAAACGTGAGCAGATAAATAAATTGAGCATTACTACGCTGAAAACGTACAGTCTGGGTTTAATCTGAAGAGAGCATAATTATTTATGATCAAAAAACTAGTTAGAATTCATTTAAACGACGAGCTGAAACTTCAGAAATGCCATTTTCGTTTCTCGCTGTATGCAAAAGTTAATCCTTGCACCATACATGTCTTTAGACTGATTTCAACACTACGGTCACTCTACAAATATCAAAACCTTACTACCCTTCTAAGTTGATCGCTATTGCCAGGTACAAAATTAGTCATGGATCATATTTATCAACCTCCACAAGTTGATCGTGGCCAACTCATACAGGTTTCACTACATTAGATTACTGTTTGACCGCGGATTGTATGTAATTTGGCAAACTGCCAAGTAAAGACTATTCCATCTGAATGAATCTAGCAGGGGAGAAGGGAAAATATCGATGAGATTTTGATGCACGCGTTTTATAATGTCGCTAGTGCCTTATTCATTTATTGCATTCTCTAAAATAAAATCAGGGAAAACAAAAATAATTACCATGGAAACATCAAAAAGAAAAATGTATTTTCATTTTGTTCAGGAACGTAAAAGCAAAATGGTAAGCTCAAAACTTTGTTGTGAATAAATAAATCAATTGATTTTTGCTGAGAGAATATAAATCGAATATAATTTAGATTAAAAAAATGTTGCTGAGAGCAAATTTTTTATTTTTACAAAATTAAGGCTAAATAATAGAGAGGCAAAAGTGCACATCTGTAACAAACCAACTAACACCCCTATAAACTAATAGATACGCCCATTTCCGCCTATAAACCGAATATTAGCCTTTCCATGCAATCGATGGTCAGATAGTACAAGAATAATTAAACTCTGAATTGGGTTCAAATACCAATTAATTTTCCAAGTAATACGGCCCGTAGTTTAAAGTTAAATATACTTGTAAAAAAATGATTGAGAAAATGTTTGCTAGTGATATAATTTATTTTGTCTACCAGAGTTTGTTGGCACCCTCAGCTTCAATGAGATGACATCTGCCTTGCCCATAAAAAATACTACAATAAAAATGTATGTTGCATGGTAAAAGAAGTTTTTCTGCTTGCTGATTTAGAATAGAAGGCGGCATAAATGCTAACCTTCAACGTCGATACTTTTAAGGACAAGTAACTTTATATTGAAACGTCCAATAACGAAGGGTTTTTCCTCAACAAATAAGCAACACATATCAGTTCATTAAAAAAAAAGAAGTTTCTGTACAGTTTGAGAACGGATTGTATGTAATTTGGCAATCGGCCAAGTGAAGGCGATTCCATGTTAATGAATCCAGTAGGGGAGATGAAAAAATATCGATGGGATTTTTTGATGGACGCGTTTCATAATTTCAACAGGGCCTTATTTATTTATTGTCTTTATTGAGGTGAAAATGAGGGGAAACACAATGAATTTTTGTGGAAACAACAAAAGAAAATAAAATGTTTTCATTTCGTTCGAAAATTTAAAAGTAAAATCGTAAAATCCAAATTATGTTGTAAACAAAATAAATCTATTAATATTTGAGTGAGAAAACCGATCGATTATAGTTTTTTTTTTAATTAATGGAGTGAATATATTCCCATTTTTAAAAAACTGAGTAGAAATAATTAAGGGGGAAACTCGCACATCTGTCAGAGAAACTACTATCCCTATAAGGTAATACACACGTCCATTTCCGTCTGTAAACCGGATATTAGCCTTTGCATATAATTTGTGGTTAGACTGTAGGTTAAAAGAATTTTTAAAAATGCTTTTCATTGAGATAAATGAAGGGCTCATATGAGTCTTTCCTACTGTAATAATTCTTAGGGAAGGTCATTTTATAATTAAATAACCAATCAGCCATAATAGTTTTTCCACAAACTAAATCAAAATATACTAGTAGATTGGGAAAATTTCCTGTACACATTTCATGTTGTTTGTTAATTCTGATTAAAAGGAGGAGATACGCCTACCTTCTACCTTTGATAATTTAAAGTACGGGTAAGTTTATTGTTAAATTTTCAAAAGAGATTAAAAAAAGGGACTTTGTTAACAAACATACACAATGAATATTAGTATAATTCAAAGTAAAACAGACATAAAAAGTAAAATTTAGTAAATTACAAAATAAAAGTTTCCAAACAACCAGTGCGCTTAGTTAATTTTCTCGTTCACAATGAGAAGACAGTTCGACTGACTCCCTCCAAGTTCAAAATTTAAATGATTATTAACTTTATTATTAAATATTCAATAGACTAGAAAGTTTTCTTCTTTTCTTTGAAAGCGTGTAAATTGTATTGAAAAGTAAGGAAGGCTTTATAAAAACGTAGATCAATCGACCTGATGAATAATAAGTTCCCTTCCTTTTTTTTTCGCTTTTCCCATTTTCCGCAATTTACTCGCCGCCAGACCTTCAGTGTTATAAAAATGTTAACTTTTGCGTCTATGAAAAACTAGCTTTCAAATGATGAATTCATTGTTCGCAAAAGAAAATAAACAAAGGAATAGTCAAATACGAATAAAGATTATTCTTCAGAAAACAGCAAGGTGAATGTCAGAACATTCCCACATAGAATCGTGATTGCTTTTTTTTCAAGACAACAAATTGATAGCCAGTCGCGTGTTCTCTGAAGTAGATTTTATGACCGAGTTTCGCGTGACTCACAGCTGTTTGTCAGAAGATCTAGCATGCAGTATTTATCTTTTTTGCCACATAATAATAAATGTTTAGAATGAGAATCAATCAAGGAATCGGATCTGGGGTTGACTTTAGAACTTTATATGGTATCGTCATACGCCGCACAGTGGAGTATTTGACTGAAAATCCTGGCCAAAAGTCCAAAATTAAAAATTTACCCGATTTTTATGAAAATTTATTCCATGATAGTTGACTAACTGGTGCATTGATCGGCACCTGTTTTGGAAACTTGAGTCACATACAATTGCTCATAGCCTCGTTGAAAGATGAGATTTCTACAATAATTTTCGCTTTTTTGTTACGTTTCAGCTTAATTATTACGTTTCAATGTAGATTTTTTTGTGGCTTTCTAAATGAATGGAATTGAACCAAACCAATTTTACGGTATAAAGAAATGTCAGGGCTTAGTGCTAATTATAAATCAAAGTAAATATTTTTATTTTATTTTTGTGAAAAAAAATAAAGAAAACTTGGTACATGAGGTTTTTAAAGGCTTTTCGCCTTAATTTATAAGTAGAGAAAGCTTTTTAAATGGGTGTCGGGCTCGGTCGGGCTGTTTTGAAAGTTGCATCGTATTTGGCAAAGTCTCTAGTGCTAACTTCAGCAAAAAAATCTTCCGCCTACAACTGCCCTTTTTTTTAATGATTTTTATTTTAAAAAAAAGTGCATAATCCGATCTTTTTGTGACAAGTCATGATTTTAAACTGAATTTACCAACAAAGATTTAATAAATTTGTAAAAAAGTTATCATAAGCACTACTGAATGAAAAGATCGACATATTTGAGCGCACAAACAACAATAAAATTTCAGACACGAGTTTCATGGTTACGAGAAACCGCTTCATCAATGGGTAAAGATGTAAGTTACGGAATGAGAATCCTCCAATTAATTTCGAAACGCTTACCTTTATGCATCGCTAAAGAGATTCATTGCACCCCTAAAACATGTGTTTGAGTTCAGTTATGTTAATTTTCTCATGTACGTTAATGAGTTAATAAATTAAATTATTTTGTGATCTCGCTAAGAAAATTTGCTCTTCCTTAAAATTGAGATTTTAGATGAAATAAATAAATATTTATATTTTTTCAGATCAATGCTGCAAATAATGTGCCGGGGGAGGGGGTCTTTTCCCCCTTATACGTAGCAAAAGGGGGGAACCCCCCCCCCACTTGCTAGCGTTAGGAGACAATTGTAATTGTCTCCTAACGTTCCTACGCTAGCGAGCTATCCATATTTAAGACATTTTACCTACTCATTGTGAAATTAAAGTTATATAAAATTTAAGTTCCAAGTTTGTTCGTACAATTTTTAGCGGACACATCACGCGATGTCAAACTAAGAATCGACCCAAGGTACGAGTACAATATATACAATTCAAAAACAAAGAGCTTTTGAATATCCATTTTCGAGTGTTTTTACAGTAATAATATCCTAGTTCATTTATTTATTTATTTTTTTAATAGAAAAAAGGTTCTTTGTAACCCCGAAACCCTTGTCTTTAATTCTTTTTGTGCATGATTAACTCAGGGTTTTAATGATTGAAACCAAACGAAAAGAATAAAATTGATTATTTTTTTGGTTTCAAATTAGTGTTTTGTACAGAATACTAGGATTTTTTAACCGCTTTTTGCTCCCCCCCCCCCAGAACAGTGCATTTAATTACATATCTTCAAAGGAAAACAGCCATTCGCATCGAACATGTTTTTTTACTTATCACTTGTCTAAGCATTTTGGCAAAGAGCCAACAGTGGCATCTATTTCGGATCGAGTGAAAATTATTGAAAATTTTTATTTCAACTCATTGAAAAAAAATTCATTATAAATCAGTGAAAGAACATAACTTCACCGTTTTCGCTGTAAATGAAGGTAAGATGTTTATATTATTTTCTTAAAAAGTTTCAGAGCCATAACATTATTAGAATATTGGATGCAAGAATTTTAGTTTACATTGATTGAATAATTGAAAAAAGTCGAAAAAGTGACCTCCCTTTGTAAATTCTTAGAAATTCGGTTAATTACGTTAGAACATCAAACAAACCATAATCTTGAAGAAAATTATTTTTCCTATCTAGTGATGTATTGGGTTTTTTTCTACGTTTACTAGGATCGTTTTTACGGTCGTAAACATGCAAAAGTCTAAAACGTGGATAAAATATTAAATATTTCATTTTCTAATTCAAATTTTAAAAATCGAGTTTCAAATTGTAACATCAGACATTTCAGACAACTTGTATACTAAGTTTTGTGTCTATAAGTGGGATAGCTTTGCCGTACAGCGCACAAACGCACACAAGGGTGTCGCCTTCAGAAGAGTGAAAATTTCAAACTAGTTTTGGCCAGGATTTTCAGTCAAATACTCCACTGTGCGCCGTCTGGTTTGATGGCAATAAAATGAAATACGTTCGTTTAAAATAAAGACACCTTTTTAGGCCATTGGTTTTCAAGTAAGAGCGATATTTCCCTTATTACTCTTGGAAAAAAATAGCAGCAAATAATTTTTTTTGAGAAACTTGAGAGCAAACAGTAGTACTCTTATTTATCGTTCGCAGAGGGGCAGAGCGAGGGGTTAGGGGTTAGCCCCCCCCCCTTCATAACCTTTGGATTTGGCCAATTTCGCAATTCTGGAATGGTAGTACACATAAGTGAAATGCATTATATGACCTAAAAAAGCCCTAAATGCAGCTTAAGTTGCTGCACGCTCGCCATTTTGGGGATAAATGCTGCTTTCTTCCTATGTCCAGGGAGATTAAAGGGTCTGCTACAATGAAGTAGCGTGTTTTGCTTCTTGGTTGTAGTGCTTCTTGATTGCGAACTAATATGGAGTTAATAAGAAACCACAATCAAGGAGCAAAACTCGCTTCTTGATTATGGACTAATATGGAGTTAATAAGAGACCACAATCAAGAAGTAAAACACACTTCTTGATTTTGGTGCTTCTTGCTTGCGGACTAACATGGAGTTAATAAGAAACCACAATCAAGAAGTAAAACACGTTACTTCCACCATAGTAGACATAGGAAGAAAGCATCGTTTAGCCCCATGATGGCGGACGTGTAGCTACTTTATTCTACGATTCAGGGCTTTATATTGACCAACCCTGTCCCGCTCGGCCAGAGAAACTTAGAATGAAAAAAGAAAAAAATATATACCTATTAATTTGAATGTTTGGCATCTTGAAATCAAATTATGTTTTTCGCAATCACGAGCGTGTGTGTGTATGAATGCGCGTGTGTGTTTGTGTAGGCGCATGTGTGAGGGTGCGTGTTTGTGTATGCATGTGTGTGCGTGTTGTGTATGCAGTGCTGTGTACGTAGGCATATGTGTTTGTGTCTCTGTGCTGGCATGAGTGTGTTTATGTTTGTATGTGTAGGAGTGTGTATTTGTGTCTGTGCGCAGGCATGAGTGTGTGTATGTGTGTGTAGGCGTGTGTGTGTATGCGTGTGTAGGATATGGACGCAACCTGGAGACAGTTTTCACTAGAGGAGCAGCATTGTGAGGCCGGTCGACGTGACGATGGTGCTGGCAGAGGGAGGTGGTGGGAAAATAAAATGATAGGAATTCATAAGAGTCAAATGAGAACAATAAGCAATCGTGATTGCTCAAAAAAATGCTGGCTGCTCTAGTGTTAATAGTAACAAAAAGAGGGGGTGGGCAAGAATTCTTCTTACTTTATGTTATTTAGAAAATTAACTACGAAACAAAACGTGTAATTGATGAAAACATGAATTTTATTTGTCTGCTGTTTATCTTATCAGTTTTTGTGCATCTACTCAAGAGAGTTGGGCAATTTTAGCATCCACCACATGGCGACTGAATGAAGAAAAAAAGGATATTAAAACAATATTTGTCAATCGCCACCCGATCGACACCTTAAAAAATAAATTGATGACCATAAAGCGTACAGAATTGATGTAGTAAGTTGTAAAGCGTTTTCAACCAATACTAAGAAGGAATCTTTTATAAGCTAATTTAGAAAAAAGTATATTAATGCATTTAATAATAAATTTAAGTGATTAACTTCAATAAATTAAAAAAATATATCTAGCTTCGCACTTTGAGTAAACAAAAGCGACCACTATTTCAAAAAAAAAAAAAAAAAAAAGACTGCTAATGATTTGATATTCCTGGACACTGGCGACTAAATAATTTATAGTTTTACTCTTTAAGTGGGAATGAATGATTTTTTTTGCATTTTGTAATTCATGCGAAAGAAAAAACGACGATGTTTAATTGAAAGACGAATTAAATGACTATTAGAGTATTACTTCCTTCATGGTCCCATCAGGTTGATGAGAAATCTTTCTCAACACAAAAGAGAAAGACAAACAAAAACCGGATTATCTTTAATTGCTGTAGAAAGACACAAGCCACAAACGCGGAAAAAATGTCACTGAGTGGAAGTTGATCGCGAATTATGATTTGATTAATTGAATTATTGA
Source organism: Uloborus diversus (assembly GCF_026930045.1). NCBI lineage: Eukaryota > Metazoa > Arthropoda > Arachnida > Araneae > Uloboridae > Uloborus > Uloborus diversus. The sequence continues at coordinate 84,470,076 of NC_072737.1, read as the reverse complement.
ATTCCGGGCTCGGGGCACCGCACTCAGCAAAACTACCTCAGGATATCAGATTGATTGAACGGATATATTCTGCTTCCTTACCCTTTCGCGTTTCCGGATTCTAGAATGACAGTCTAAGACGGAAAAGTTTAAAGTGAGGCATTAACTATCAAAACCAGCTCAATAAAGTTTTAAAGAAATTACAGGAGAGAAAAACGTTTCACGCTTTGCCCAGTTAAGAGGAGTCAGCACCCTTCGATTAAGTCAGCGTAATGTTAAATTGCTGAACTTCATGTACTTTTCTCTAAAAAGATTTAATGATAGAAACTTACACTTTTTACAGTGATTTCAAGAGATATCTAAAAGTCTACTCAGGTGAAATTATAAGGTAATTCGGTTTATTTCATAACTTAAAAAATTATAACCAATAACCACTTTATTAATTAAAAAGAAAAGAGCCGTTTTTGACTATTGTTTAGGAAAAAGTGCGAGTCCTAAAGCAAAAACTTCATTTCAGGATAATAATGAACATGTAAATAAAATGTGGGGATATTATTAAAGCTATATGTAAAGTAGTTTTCTATAAAAAGGAAAATGAGATTTTAAAATGGACGTTTTGAGAAAATCACGTTCGAAAGCAAAATTGAACGTACATTTTAAAATATGCATTCCTGTCCCAATAATACGTAAATTGAGTTACTTTTTATCTACATAGAAACATAAATTCGGTGTCACTTAAGACCTCTTAATTTGAATATTTGAATGCATAAAAACGGAAAAATTATTGTTTTTTTTGAAGGTTTAAATGTATCAAACCTGCTTACGTTTTAGATAAGATTTTTATTTTTGCATTTGGTGTATGAGTTAATTTTTGTTCTTTCGTTTTTTTTTTGAACTAGCAGTATAACATAGGGGTTCTCAAACGTTTCCGACTCGTGGCACCCTTTAAAGAATTAGAACTTTTTCACGGCACCCTAGTCTATGTCTATTATATACATATACTAGTACGTATCAAAATCCCCTCCTGGGTTTGAAAGTCGCATTGAGACAAATACATTGCCAGTGGAGCAACAATGCCGACTTTACTGGATAAAAACACTGTACAAGTTTTGTTTCCGAAATGTTCGATTTATGGACCTTTGGTATTGCGGCAGATATTAAGCCTAAAATCTAATTCTTGTTTCACTCGCTATAACATGTCACGATAAGTCTTAGAAAATGCGGTTGTGATCTTTTAGATTAAACCTTGCAAATCACATGGCCCAAGGGACACGAACACCATAAAAATTGCTTGGGGCTAGGTCCGGAGAACACGGTGACCACGGAAGAAGGTGATTGTCGTCATCAGAACTTTGTCAAATCTAACTGTTAGAAAGCTCGTTGTTGAGAAAAGGGGGAACGTCTGTCAGATATTGGGAGGTACGATAGGGTACGATCTTATAGGAAAATTAATGACCATTGATCGTAACATACTATGGCGAGTGTAACAAAAATTAGACTCTGAACTTGATATCTACTGCTGCATCACGAAAGGTTCCCATATCAAAAATTTGTGAATTGTTGCTGTATTGGTAACATGTCTTTAATAAGCCTTCCAAGCTCCGGAGGGAATTGCCACAAAACCCGGACACTTCGCTACCGCTTGCGGCACCCAGTTTGAGAACCCCTGGTATAATCTAATTATTTACAGATAAAAACAGTTTGGATGGAGCTGGTTGTTTAAAAATAAAATGACGATTTTTCACCTGACTGCAGGGGATTTTAATTTTAAATCGCTTTGCGGCATGATATTATCGTCAAAGAAATATCACATTAGGAATGTAAAACCGTTTCGAAAAGTCATGTATTGAGGTGGTTTTAAAGTAAATCGGACTTCTTCTGTATTTTTTTTATGTTTCCGTTAAATTCCAATTAAATTCATCGGTATCGCAATTGTATGCCATGCACTAGCCTACACTGTTAAAATTTTTCCGGAAAATTTACGGTAATTGTTACTGGCATCCATGTTGCCAGTAACTATTACCGTAAAAATCAAATGTTACTGTAAAATTTTACGGTTTCCTCGGTAGACCACAGCAACCAATTGGCGCTGGGATCGCTTATTTTTTAGGTATAAATTACCTTAGAAATCAGCGATGGGTTAAGTCCGCCAGTTTACAGTAACAATTACCAGAAAATCTTCCTGAATTTTTAACAGTGTATTCAATAAAAAAAAACGTGAATTAATTAAGTTTTTACTTCTAACTATGTTATTGATGATATCCATATGCTTTTACAGTGGGCATATGGTATTAACATGAACTGAAATTTTACAATTTTAAAGCAGGCTGCAAAGCTTCCCTCCCCCCTTTTTTTTGGAGAGAAAGGGAAGATTACTAGCTTTGACGACGAAAAATTTAATAACACGAAAAATATCCATGATGATGATGAACAATGCTTTAAAACGAAGCAGTATCCAGAACAAGTTTAAGTCACGGATTAATTCTTGCAAGATATGCAATTAGAATGCGATTTTGAATTACCTGTATTATACGATAACTTTTTATAGCTCTGTTATATATATTGCGTCAGCACAATGGTATAGGTGGCATTTGTTTTAGTTTTTTACTCTCCAAATGAAATATGTTATAGATAAAAGCACAATACAGTAAAATCAGGCGACTTTACCACAAAGGAGTGAATTTTCTCACTTTTCAAATGTTAGTTCGTGTCATTTCGGAAACTTGACAACTTTTTCCCCCGTTTGGGCAATGCCGTTCTTTTTAAAGATCCGTTTCTCAAAGGAACGTTCATATTTTTTATGGAACGTTACATATTTTCATTGGAACGACGTCGTTCATTAAAAAAAGTTGTGGGAGATTTCTCTGCAAGAGTTATTCATGTACACTGAAAATGCTTCATTCTGACATTGCTGTTCTTTTAAAGAAAATCAGCTAAACTTAGCCAACAGTAAAAAATTATATCAATGAAAATTTAATCAAAAAATATTTTATATTGGCTCACTACCAAACAATACGACCTTGACAGTCACGGATCTGGACGAAGTTCTGGATTTAGTTCAATTGACGTTAGATATGACAAAAGTACTCAACTCAGCGCCAATTTACCCTTACCTATTACCCTAAAACTACATTGTCAAGGTCATCGCTCAACCTATCAGCGCCAGATTGTACGTGGAGCAAGAATGCGACATCTTCAATACACAGCAATTAGTTGCACATAAGCAACATTATATTTAATGAAAATGTCGTTAAACTAGGTTTCATAGACGCAAATTCTGACCTAAAATATCAAAATAACCTTTAAAATCAAGATATAGCAGCGTTAAATTGCACAAAAATACAGATTTGCTGCAATAGAAGAATATACAAAATTGCAGATTAGTGCAATCTGATATTTTCTGCAGTTAAACGTTGTTACATCTTATGTCACTTCATGTATCCCCCCTCAAAGGTAAACATTCAATTCTTTAAAAACGTGTTCTTAGAAAACTTTTTTTTGTGATTCATGAAAGTTTTAAGAACTTGAGGACCTTCCCTTCTTGCACAACATCTTTAAATTGCATCAACCGACAGCCGAAATTCAAGGAATACTTGAAACATGCTTTGTTTGATGCTTATCAGATACAATATTGTTCATGCATTTATGACTGATTATGATTTTAAAATTTTATATTTTCAAAATGGATTTGCGACTCTGACTGAAATCTCAACTTGTGTCAGTACCAACAATCTAAGTGTAAAGTAGCCGTATTGCACAAGTCACGCTGGTCAACAAATGAATAACACCCCTGCAGGGAAATCAAAGAATGATGCGTTTATCACATATTAAGATTGATTTATATTTTTAAAATTTTATATTTTCAAAATGGGTTTTATGACTGTGACTGAAATACTAACTTGGGTCAGTATTAGCAATCTAAATGTAGCCATATTGCACGACCCAAGTCACACTAGTCAACAAATGAATAAAACTCCTGTAGGGAAATATAATGATAAAATTTAATGCGACCTCAGATGCCTACGGGCAGTTTAGATGGTTAAATTTCGCTTTATCTAGATATTTCCTGATTCTCATGAGCTGAACACTGTAGCCCAGTTCTGAAATGTAAGATATATTCTACATCAAGAAACTGGCCGCGTAACTGTTGAGTAATGTGTCTAGTTTTCGAGATAACACTTTACCTTCTCATTCTAGCGTTATCTTTTTAGGAACTGTTATTTCACAATATTTCTCTTTAAGAATTTGTTCCATCACTGCAAATTTTTTGATACTAATTTTAGTTTTTGCTCCAATTTCGGAGGAAATTGTGAGAAATGTTTCATTACTGGGTTTAAAAAGTTTTTGATTTATATTTTTTCTAAAGTACGACTGAAATTTTGAAATACATAATATTTAGTTTTGGTTTTCAAAGGGTGAATATTTTTAAAGCAATGGAGAGCTAAAATTACTATCGTAAAAATGAGCTTTTGTAAGTACTGGTCAAGAGGGAGAATTTGGTGATATATCCCCTTCCAAAACTTGGAAGTTTTCCTCCTTTGACTCAGAGGCACCCCGATGGGAGGTTACGGGAGGTCAGTGACCTCACGAAAAATTCTTTACTTGCCATATTTTGTCCGATGATTCGGCAAGTTTGGGAACATAATTGTAGTATTGCTAGTTTTAAACACCCGAATGTAACTTTTCATTAAAATGTACTTATGTATGCACATCCGTATTTTATCATTCAGCGAAAATTCTGAGTTTCATTTGGCAAATTTAGAATTCTAGCCCTCCCAAAATCTTACGATCGAGGTGCCCCTGCTTTGACTATAAGAAAGGACTGAAATTAACTATACCTTCTTCCTAAATTTAAGCATATACTTTTCCATTTTTGTTTCTGTTCATATGAGCCTGGCCGTTTCATGGATTACGTCAGTTTTGTATTAGCACACCATGTTCAAATTTCAAAGGATTTTTTTCGAATTACGTTCATTGATAATATTCAGTAAATTACCAAAGGCAGAAATACATGAAACACATCGCCAGCTTAGTCAATTCCAGCCGAGGACTGCAGTTTCGTGCTTATTAGCACTCATCATCCAGGCATAGGAGTGACTGAGCTGGAGGTGGAAAACCTCTTAAGGAAGCTAAGAGTGCTAAACAAACTCGCAGCTAATACCGCCCTATATAGGTCGGTAACTTACTGAATATACTTGCCTTGCCTTAAATATTCGAGTATGTACCGAACCATTGCTTCGGTCACTCGTCTGGTCAGTGCTAATTCTGTATTAGCTACCAGTTTTTTTGGCACTCTAGGCTTCCTTAAGAGGTTTTCCACCTCCAGCTCAGTCATTTTCCTATGCCGGGCTGATGAGTGCTAATAAGCACGAAACTGCAGTCCTCGGCTGGAATTGACTGAGCTGGCGGTGTGTACTTCATGTACGTACATTGATGACTAACATTTTGAAACAAGAAATGCTACGGATTGTTTCTTTCTTCTGGAATGCTTGCTACTATTTATCTCACTCAACTATGTTACAAACACAAAAAAGATATAGCCTATATGTATTGAAAAAAGTACTGTTTACGAAAACTTTATCACAGTTTCACTATAGTCTCAAATGCTTTATTTTATAATTTTGTGCAACTAATTCAGGTTTCGGGAAGCTACCAAAAAATTTTATTCATAGTATTTATGATTAAAACGTTTTTTTCTTGAAATTTAAAAGAAAATTTCGACTATTGCAAAACACATTCATTCTATTTAAGGAATTCAGAAAGCATTTAAAATATTGCAGCAAAAATTGCTCTGAACATCATCACTACATAGATTTTCTGAATTTCAGGCTTCAGAGCAGAAAAAGATTTTTGAACCTCTCTATACAAATTTCCATAGTTTCAGAAAAGAAAAAAAAATCAAAATATTATTTAGTCAATCTACTGTAACAAAATGTGATGCAAAATGCTAAATATAAAGAATACTAACTGTGTAACAATACAAACAATTAACTTACTGAAAAAAAATTCATTGTTTTTAAATTCATTTGACAAATATAATTACATGGCTCATTCTGAATTTCGAAGTTATCAGTGTTCCATCTCGCATCCACCTCCAAAGAGCGATGACACATTGAAAAAAACAAATAAATGATTCCAATAAAACAATCCCTCGTTCCTAGCATTCCAATTGAAAGGAATAACATTGAAACAATGATGATTTAATTAGCTAATCATAATCATTTTATTCTACTCCAACAATGAGCCTGAAAGTCAGAAAACTGAACAAATAAACGGAAGATCAACAAGTGAAAATGTTATTGTTTCCAATGCGGCAGACACAAGCTAACCGTTAACACTCCATGGCCTATCCTTTCACTTAGATATGCAATCTCTGGTATATCATCTCCTTGATCAGATAAGGAATCGACATGCGATGTCACATTTCCGTCTCTGTGGACAAGAACTGAGCCTGAATGCTGGTCACGCACTTTTGCGTAACGCGTCCAGTTTTCAAGTTGCTGCTTATCTTTAAGTGTTCGTTTAGCATTTGTATCGGCCTCTTTAAGTGATGTTTCTCTTAGGCCCGACGTGTTGACTGTGTAAAAATGGCATTCATTCTTCTGTTTCTTGAAATGAGTTTTGACAAACCGGATTCCTAATCGTCACATTCGTAAACTTCAACAGGAGTGATTGAGTGAATCTACAACTAGACTTATCCTTCACAGACACTTGGCGAACCGGAACTTGGCTCATTGAGCTCTGGAAGCTCGATTTTTCAAAGCTAATACTATTATAATGTATGTAACATAAATCCAATGTTTAAATTATGTGGACATATTTGTACAATAATGAGCACACGAACAGAGATCCTAGCTCCTTTTGGCAATACCGAGGAAAGATGTTATGGGGAAGAGACACTTCGTTGGCAAAGCTTGAGTACCCAAGCTTTGCCTCCAATTCACGAGTAGAACCGCTCCATGCCGCGGACACTCGCTGGTGAGATAAATTCACGTTATCTACCAGTTTGTTGTCACTCTCAGCTTCAGTGAGATGACATCTGCCTCCATCTGGGTTATTCACTATTCCTGACTGAGGAACTCTTATAAGAACAAAACTAGTCTCAGGATGTGGTTGCCGAGCTGTCTAGTATATTGCACGTAACCCTGGCTTAGGGGTAGTAACTTACTGCTAAATACTTGAACCTGTGTTAGGATGACTTATGATACTCTCATTCTACCCACGAAATAGGTTACTAAATTCAAAGTTACTACTCGATTAATTGCAATGAAACTATTTTAGTATTAATTCACTGAAATCTCGACTCAACGAAGACCAATACAAATAAATATCCGTTTCAACGAAATAAATTTTCAGTCCAGAATCGATTTTTATCATATTGCTTGAATTCCAGTGCAACAGTACAACGAAATTACCCTTACAGTGAACAAAATTATGGTCTCTTGAAGTTCGTTGAAACAGGATTTCTCTGCATAATTTCTGAAAACAGGATTTCGCTTCATGCTTTCCCTCCTATGTTTTTTTAACTGAAGCGGTGAGAAGCAAAGGGATGTAAGTGGACGTTTTAAAGCAGGTTGCTCTCAACCTTTCAGGCTCTGATCCCCCATTTCAACACTGATGTAAATTCACGTTCCTTCTGCCACCACCATACACGGTCAATGCAAGTAATACAATCAGAAACACAGAGTTTGAAACAAGCTGATTAGAAGAGCTGAACGTGTTTATTGAACGAAAATATAGATACGTTCGTACGCAAAATTTCACACTAATACTCATAACTTAACACATTCTAATTAAAGCACATGAAGTTGAATACTGAAAGCAGTAAATTCAAATAACTTGGAGGTAATCTAGGATTTAGATGGGATTGGCATGCAACACCAGTCACTTTCACAGCATCAATAGCTATGCCAATGTTTGTCCTTGACAAGTTTTTAAATATCGGGCTGTAACTCTGATAAAACACATTTCTGGTTACTTTCCATGATCAATATTCGATTTGATGTATGCTAATGCCGACATATCTAAATTCACAAAGTTGTGTGGATAAAAACTGCACTGAAAATCTCAAAAACAGGGCGGTAATGTTGAAAACATTAACATATGACCACAAAACTCCGTAAAATTATAGTAGCTTTATTTTTTCATTTTATTTCTTTGATCATTCACTCCATCTTTGAAATTCTTCAACGCCTGAATATTTTATAAACGTCTGTTTTAAAGTTTTGAACAAAACGTGTTAAAAGCAGACGAACCCTCTAAATATTTTTTTCTTCAATATTCATTGCCCCTTTCTAAAATTTTTAACAGTTGCTAAATAACACATTTTGACTATTTGTTTGTTGAAATTTTTTTTTTTTTTTTTTTTTTTTAAAGGAAAAAAGTCATTTTTTAAGCAAAAAACTGGCATTTCCATAACACTTTCAGTGAACTCACTTTTTGATAATTTTTATAACTTTTTGTCTATATATCTTCGTCAGATACCAGAGAGTGATATGACCCTCCAATTTGGAAATAATTAACTTGAAACAGGTTTTATGGGTAAATGCTTGAAAATTTACCCCGAAAAACGTGCTTTTTGCTTCCTAATTATAACTGATCGTTATTAAAAAACCACTTATTGTATATACATTAGCTTTTATTTCACCACCTACACCACCAAGTGCCTAAGTCATCAATCAGGCTTCTCCAGTTCACATTTTGGGTTGCATAGGCCTCTCTAGGGAGCATCTCTTTAGCAATCCCTTTTTGGTCTTCGACTTCCTTACAGTCAGCGTGATCGTGCATCTTGTCTGACCACAATAATATGTTCAATTACCATTTTTGCAAAGTTTCTATTTTACAGACATAACAGTATTTTGATAGAGCTGTTGGCGTAAATAAAACCTTTTTAAACGTGGTTATGAGAAAATCAAGAAAGAAAGAACAATTTTCAATTATAATCAGTGCAATTTAGTTTAGTTAATTTCTTCTAGTTTTTTCATTCATTCATAGATTTAAAAAAAAAAGAAAAAAAGAGGATTTAGAAAGAAGAACATTGGAGCTCTGTAAATGTATCAAAATCTCAATATTGACTTTTTTTCGAAAATTAGGATATTCGCCTACCTTAAAGTTCGGAGCAGCTACCAAGACTTGCCAAAAAACAGAAGAGAGTTTCTCCTACCATTAAAACTGATTATCTCCAAATTTCTAATTTTGACACTTACATCCCTTTCCCTTCTCACTGCCTCAATTTAAAGTTTCGTTTTTAAGCTGCACAATTTAAAAAAATGGCAATGTTTGAAAAAAAAAATCCGCTGCTATTTTTAGTCTATAGTATTTACATTCACGTGGTTCACAATCAAAAACACATAATAGTTGACACGTAATCACTTCTACTGGTGCGGGAGAATTTTTCAGACCTTGACACACTGTATGGCAAGATAACGAATTTTCTTTTTTTGTTTCGAAACTTGCAGAGAAAGGGGGGGAAAATCCAACTGAGAGGGAAAATGTCCAATTTCCTGCTGTTAACAGTTCATTTTATAAAGACTATCAAGGAAGTTCTACTTTTTTTTCTTTTCAGGAAATCAGTTTGATAATGTCTGTACTTCAAACGAATATCATTTGCAATTAACTTTCACAATGTTTCGGCTATTAATAGGAAAAAAGGCGTTAAAAGCTTTTTGTTTTCTTTACGAAACATTTGACTATTGTTTTAAAATTGAAAATGCACTTAAATAGGGATTTTCATGTACCGGTCGGGCGGACCGCCAAAAGTTCATGAAAAACATTGAGCTACCGGTCTTCCTGCTCTCTATATGCATTTAAAAATGTTCTATAATTAATAGTAATAGTAACAATAATTTCAATAATAATAACTGCAATAATAATAACAATAGTAATAATGATAATAATAATAATAAGAACTGCAGCAGCAGCAACAACAGTAAAAGCAATAATAATGATAATAAGGAAACAATAATAATAATTTAGATAATAATATAATAGTAACAATGCTAATGTTTTTATATGTATGTTGTAAATCTGGAATCCGTAATTTTTCTGTTGAAGGTTAGCAATAATAGACTGTTTACATTATCTTTTATTACCCTTTGTATTTTTTTTTTGAAAAAGTAAATTGGATTTCGTTGTTTTTTTTTTTGTTATTTTCTATGATTTTTTTTAAAGACTGATTTTTTTCCAAGTCGCTGATAATAGGTAATAAGCATAAGAGAAACTTTTTTTTTTACATTTGTTTTAACACTTCTTGTGAATAAAGAAAGGTAAAAATGTAACTTCAAATGTTTTTGGTAGTTTATTACGTAATAAAGAAAAACTTCTGGCACAACACGTTTATCACAAATTTTGCTGGTCATTAGGCTAAAAAAAAATCTGAAAATGCTGTAATGAACAACAAGAGTAAAGTTTAAATGTGCACAAGATTACACGTTAACTATGTCCCACGTAGCACAAAACACAAGAAACCTGTTTATTATTTTCCTAAAAATTAAAAATGCAATACATGTTTCAAAAAATAAATAAAAAAAGAAGAAAATAAAATCAAGAAACAGACAATTAGGCGGATCTAATTGCTGCAGCTCGTCATTTGAGTTACAATACATTATATTACGGGAAGACTTTAGTAAAAGTTTGATTGCAACTGATAGAAACGTCTAAAACTCTTAGGTGGAAAGATGTCACTGTTTTAATAACTAGTTCAGCTTTTGAAAAACTTTGTGAAACTTACATTTATGTGATATTTATCATAGAAAAACATAGTATTTATGTATTATGAAAAATACTTTAGAAAGAAAAAGATTCTTGACATTTAACTCATAGTTTTACAATAATATATCTTTGAGAAAAACTTTAAAAATTTATACACAACTGATTGAAACGCCTAAAATTCTTGGATGAAAAGTCGTCTCTACCTTAATGAGTAGTTTAGCGTTTGAAAGGTTTGAGACATTTACCTTTACGGCACATTTATTACAGAAAAATGTCTTATTCATACATTATGAGAACAATTTATAAAAAAATAAGGTTTTTGACATTCACCTTATTATATTTATTGTTACAATACAATGGCTTAGAGAAAATTTTATTCGCAACTGATAGGAAAGACTAAAACTCTGAATAAAAGACATTGCTCTCTTAATAATTAGTTTCGATTTGGAAAAGCTTCGTGATATTTATCTTTAAGTGACATTTATTATAGAAAAAATATTGTATATTTCTATAGAATGAATAACAATGTTAATGATGAGGTTAGTGACAATTACCATATTGATTAGTTTTACAATATTACTATCTTAGAGCAAGACGTCAAAATTTTAATCCAACGAATAGAGACGTCTAAAACTCTTTGGTGAAAAGACGTCGCTACCTTAATAACTAGTTTAGTGTTTGAAACTTTTTGAAACATTTATCCTTTGTTCTACATTTATTACAGAAAAACACACTATTCATATAATTATGAAAAATAATCTAGAAATAACAAGGTTAGTGACATTTACCTTATTATTAATTTTTTACAATATATGCAATATCAATTTTAATCCTAACAGATAGAAACGTCTAAAACTTTTGTATGAAAAGATGTCACTGTATTAATAACTAGTTTAGCGTTTCAAAATCTTCATGATATTTACTTATATGTGACACTAATGGTAAAAAATATAGTATTAATATATAATGAATAATAATTTATAAATAATAAGGTTCGTGAAAATTACCTCAATATTTAGTTTTACTATATAATATCTTGGAGAAAGACGTTAAATTTTTAATCCCTACTAATAGAGCCATCTAAAGCTCTTCGTTAAACAGACATCTCTACCTCAATAACTAGCTTACCGTTTAAAACGTTTTGTGACATTTACTTTTATGCCAATATTTATTACAGAAAAATGTGTTATTTATACATTATGAATAATAATTTATCGATAACAAGGTTCATGACATATATCTTACTATTTTTTTTTACGTTATAATATCTTAGAAAAAGATATTAAAACTCATATCGCAAATAATAGAAACGTCTAAAGCTCTTGGATGAAAAGAAGTCGCTATCTTAATAGCTAGTTTACTGATTGAAAACGTTCGTGATATTTCCATCGAGTGACAGAATTAAAATCAAGATTTTTTTTTTACACAGACAACCAATCGTTGTGAACGTCGAAGCTATAGAAATGCCCCGAATTTCTCTTTTACTGGATTTCATTGAAAGAGCTGTCAGCCTTAGGATGGCTCAATTGATTACTCGCAACTTTATTTAACAGTTAAAAAAAGAAGTTAAAAGGAAATAACATGCTTTCAGACTCGTAATAACTTGAGAAAAGAAACCCTTAAGCTAATACAGCGCATGATATAACGGCAATAAACCTACCGTGAAGACGTTTTTATTAGGAAAAGTACTCTCAGTAGAATTATTATTATTATTATATTCTTTTGGCCACAAAGTCAATAACCTCGCTGTGGCGAGACGTGTGAGAAAGGTCTTATTTCTAGTTTTAATATTTTGTTAAGGGATTACTGTCCTTTAAACTTTTTTAAAAATATCATTTCGAGACTTGAATAAGGCTAAAAAATTAATCTATTTAACAAGTGTACAAGTAAATCTTCCGTTTTAGTGCCCAGATGTATCCTTTGCCTTAATAATACAGCCCTGGAAGGCAAAAAGTGAAACATCTTAAAATGTTTGTTGCCGTTTATCACAAGCCAATGAACTCTGTGAACTTTTTGATGTCCTTGCTTCGTTATCAGTTAAGCGCATCTCTTCAAAGGATTCATTAAGTGAGTTTGTTACTTTTAATAGGCTTAAACGCTCTATGTTTACACGTTGAGATTTATTTTCGACGGTAACGCTAAATAAAGCCGATTCAGACGCAATTCATTTGATCTAAATGTATTTAGTAAATATATTCAATGTTCTTTATTTTTATGGAGTCAGTTCATTATAGTATATCATCACTATAGCGTTTAAGCTAGAATACAATAAATTTTTGCTACAACGAACGTCAAAAGATCTCAGATTTTGTTCGTTGTATCGGGAATTTTGTTGTAATAGAATTCAAGCTATGTGGTGGCAAATTATGAACATAAAACGTATATTTCAATTTATTGGTACTTGCTGCAATGATGTAATGAGGTTTTATTGTATTTCGAATAATAGCTTACTTTTCCATCAGAAAAAGCAAACAATATTAGCGTTTCGTAAAATTTAGCCTAATGAAAAAGTTACTCAAATAAATAAATGAATGAATAAATAAGAAAATAAATAAAAATAGGAAATATAATAAATAATGAAAATAATAAATAAAAACTTACAAATTAAGATTATTGGAGGAAGGAGACGCGATACAGCACTTAGGAAGCGAAAGTTAGATTACTGAAACGTGCGGCATACTAGTTTAAGGTAATGAATTAAAAAAAAAAAAAAAAAAATTAATTTGAATTTTGACATCTTGAATTCAAATTATGTTTTTCGCAATCACGAGTGTGTGTGTGTGTGTGTGTATGTAGGCGTTTGTGTGTTGTGTGTGGGGGGGGGGTATGTGTGTGTGTGTGTGCAGGCATGAGTGTGTGGGTAGTTGTGTGTAGATGTGTTTGTGTAGGTGTCTGTATGTATGCCTGTGTGTGTATGTGTGTGTAGATGTGTTTGTGTAGGTGTCTGTATGTATGCCTGTGTGTGTATGTGTGTGTAGGTGTATGTATGTCTATATGTGTGTGTTTGTGTTTGTATGTACGTGCGTATAAGTGTAGGATATGGATGCAACCTTGAGACGATTTTCGCTAGAAAAGCAGCATCGTGAGGATCCGGTCGACGGTGATGCTGCAGAGGGTGGCGATGGCGGCGGGAAAATAAAATGATAGCACATCAAAACAGTCAAGTGAAAGCAATAAGCAATCGTGATTGCTCAAAAAAAAAAAAATAAATAAATAAATTGCAGTTTTCTGTTATGCGGAAAGTATTATTATATTGGAAAAGTTTTGAGTGAAAGCTCGCTCCAAAATGAGTACTACATTGAGAGGTTTCGACAAAATTTTGTTTTTATTAGTAATGAACCTCCTAATTTAGATAAATGTAAAAATTAGCAGATTTGCATTATTAAAAAAAACTTTGTGGACTTGAAAAGTTCTGGTTTTTATGAGAATTACGGAAGAGAAAACATTCCAAGATGTAAGCAGTATTTTTTTTTCTTTGCTCATCTTTCCCTCATTTTCCTTGAGCAAAATATTGAAAGAAAATTTTAATCTTTGCAATTTTACTTCATATTTATTAGAAATTTTTATTGTTCTTTGGATAAAGAGGGTTGGAAATAGTCTTAAAGAGTACGGTTAGGGGAGGGTGACCCAAAGCGGGTAGGTTAACGAAGAATGATCGAAAATACTTTCTTGCTTTTTATCCTAACAGTTTTGATTTTATTTCCTAGAAGGAACCTTTGACTTCAAAATAAAAAATGAGTTTTGCAATATTTGAAACTCAATATTCATTTATTATCAAACATTACAAACACTCAAAAAACCCGCTCGGCTCTTCCAGGGAGCTTAAAGCGGGTAAGCTTAACTAATTGAGATTTGGTACATTTATCAGAAAAATATGAAGTAATAAATGATCAAACCAATTAACTAGCTACCTGCCATTATAAAAAATAATGTTATACTTATCGAATTTAAATTAAAAATCTAAGTCAGCACATTTGTTTATAATATATAAAGAAAAAAATTATTAAATGAATGGTAGCAAATTTCCATCATAAAAAATAAACTTTTTAAAGAGTATATTTATCCTATTCAAACAGAAAATCTAAGTGAGTACATTTGCCAACAAAGCATACCCGCTAAGCCCTACCCACTTCGCCCGAAAGCACGGGTAAATAAGACATATGTATGTATCGCCGCTTGTACGCTATGTGCAATTGCCTACACGCTTTGGGCAACATACCCGCTTTGGACCACCCTCCCTTATATATGTTTGACCTGTTATAGCAATGCTCTTAGTAAAATCAAGTATGAAAAAAAAAAGAAAGAAAGAAAGAAAGAAACCCTTTATATTACATGTTATTCGTCAAAAATTCGCTCCGATACTGATTGTGTGAACTAATTTGTTAATTTGTTGAAGCTAAATAATCTGAAAAACTATAAAATTAAACCAATATTTCATTTATTTTGTAGATAGCTTAATATGTCAAATCTCCCTCCCCCCCCAAAAAAAAAGAAAAAAAAAAAAACCTAACTCGACTAATTATTTTCCTTTCTCATGATGACAGCATTAAACTGCGATTAAATTCAAAAATTAGTTTTACCTAAATGTTGCCTTGCAACGATGAACAAAAATATAGTGCACTGTACCTGTTTTTAAGATCGGTTTCAATTAGTTATTTAAATAACTTAAGTAATTCTTAAAACAGGTCAACAAACTTTGAAAATTTGAGAAATGGGTCAAAGAGTAATAAAGAAAAGTTATGAAATTTGAACTTAACTGATGAATCAATCCTGTTATTGATTTATGTTTAAATAATAGCATTGAATCATTTGTAGTTCTACTAAAATGAGTTCAAAATGCGGTCATTGGATCAATTGCAAGAGATTTCAACGGAAAAGAAGAAACATGTGAGATCTCATTTGTCATCACAATCAATTATATTTATTGATCTTTGCTATTGCAATATTATTTTAACTACTAGAGAGGATCAATCAAATTATGGTGTGCGTCAGGGAAAATCATTAGACTTTGATTATAGCATAGCTTGAATCATTATAACAATATTCATATCATTTGGTGCTGTGCATTATGAATTCAATAAGCAAGCTTGGGACTCACTTAAAAAGCATAAAACAATGATATCTTCTTATTTTTGTCTCTGTGCAAACATTTAGTTCATCAGCAGCCTCCGCTTTAATACATTTAAATAACTGGATTACGTGCCCTTTGACTCTTCTTTGCTCAAGAGTCAAGACCAGTGGCGCATACAGCAATTTTGCAAGGGGAGGGTCCAAGACTGAAAACCTCATTCTCATATCATACCCCAATACGCCATAAAACATATTGACTTGGATTTCATCGATTCCCGTTTACGAAAAACGGTTAAAAATAAACTATTGAATGAATAATTAGCATTATACAATGAAATACACTGGTGTGCAAAAATTAAGGACGAAGTCGAAAAATTAGCATATCATCTAAACGAAGAGGCAGAGCGGACAGAAAGACCAATCAGGAGATTAAGTAAGGTGATGTACGGTAACACATGCGCAGATATGCAGGCAGACGTAATGGGGGAGTGTCTGAGTAGTATAAAGCATGTTGTCGGTGTAAGATCAGTATTTCTGGCAACGAGATTGCACACCGTATAGCAGTTAAAATCACACCGAGTTGCTGCCTCAGCGAGAAATGGCGAATAATCAATCTGTTAGACGACATCTGGATGCTTTTACGCGAGGTCGAATCATTGGGAAGTTGGAGGAAGGCCGCAGTGTGACAAGTGTGGCTGCTGAGTTCGGAATTGCTCACAGCATCGTTTCACGGCTTTGGAGACAATTTCAAACTACAGGAACAGCTATCCGGGGGTTCAGTAGTGGTCGTCCTCGAGGAACCACACCCGCAGATTACCGGTATATTGTCTTACAGGCCAGAAGAAACAGGCGGCAGACAGCGGGAGAAATTGCTAGACACACGACACAAGCGAGTGGACGACCGATCTCGCGTTTTACCGTGGCCAGAAGACTGCACGGTGGTGGTCTGTTTGCACGACGCCCTGTACGGTGTGTACCTCTAACGCCTGCCCATCGGAGAAGGCGTTCTCTGTGGTGCCGGGAACACCGGAATTGGAGAGACAATTAATGAGGACGAGTACTCTTTACAGATGAGAGCAGATTCAGTCTGAGTAGCGATTCTCATCGCATACTCATCTGGAGAGAGCGGGGAAGCCACAATCATCCCTCGAACATCATTGAAAGGGACAGGTATGGAGGTCGCGGTGTTCTCGTTTGGGAAGGCATCATGCTTGATAGTCGTACAGACCTTCACATCTTCGACGCAGGTTCAGTCAACGGGACCCGTTATTGTAACGAGATTCTTCTTCCATAAGTGCGTCTTTTTAGAGGCGCTATGGGTCCGCAGTTCCTTTTCATGGACGACAATGCACCATGTTATCGCACAGTAGCTGCCGAACAGCTCTTAGAGAGTGAGGATATTGAACGTATGGATTGACCGGCACGATCTGCGGATCTCAATCCCATCGAGCATGTATGGAATTTTCTAGGCAGACGCTTGGCAGCTCGTACCTTACCATCAGTAACGATTCGGGAGCTTCGATTGGCGCTGCAAGACGAATGGGCAGCAATGCCTCAACAACTCATTGACACCCTCATTCTCAGCATGGGCAGACGCTGTGAAACCTGCCTAGCAATCGGGGGAGATCATATCCCGTACTAAAGACCGGATGTTTCTTGCTGGACACCCATCACAGGGATGTTTCGGCCTTCAGTCGCATTGCGCTCCATGCTACTTCTTCAATAAAGCTTCTTTTAATCCCTCTGATTTCTCTTTTTAGTAAATGTTGCTTACATTACACATGCCTTAACGTATTGTAACGTATTGGGGATCTTATGGTATTAAATGTGTTGATTTGGAAAGCTTTTGTACAAAGTTATATTGAAAAAACCGTCTCGTCCTTAATTTTTGCACAACAGTGTATACTAAAATAAATAAACAGAGAACAAAATTATTTATGCTTATACTTTTCCCAGAATTAAAAATTGGATTCAAGTTCATAGAATCATTTATCTGATCTCTCAGTAATCTTTAATTACAAAACTAAAAACATGATTATTAACTGTATTCATTTATAATCGCCACTCTGTTTCTTATAAGCAATTCGTTATAGGAAAAGTGCACAGTATTTTTTAAAAAAAATTTCAGCGTGGGGATTTTACTTTTTCTCTTATTAGAAGTGAAATTATTGTTACCTTTGTTTGAAATTATTCTACGTACAAAATACATAGACTCGTAATCAATCAGAAAAAAAGCAAGACCTGTGGGCGGAGTCAGGGTCCCTGGACCCCTCCCTTGTGTGCGCTACTGGTCAAGACTATCATTTTGAGCTTTTTAAGCCTGGAATCATAATCAAGTTCCGAAAGTCCATCAACTAACCTTGTACCCTCCTTAGAACTTCTAACAGTAAGTTAATATCTTTCTTAAGAAAAAGAGATCGAAGATGGACAGTTTATTCCAAATAAGAAGCATAGGGCTGTAAGTGGACTTTTTAAACTTTTGAGTAAAACGCATGCTGAGTTCAAAGGCTTTCATCAAAATATTTGTATGAATCCTGCTGAATCTACCAGGACTACTTAACTATCTCTTGTCCGGAGTGAGTTTCTCCTACCATTTGTATTAGTAATTTCCAAATCGTTAGTTTTGGAAACAGAGGCTCAACAAACTTAAGTATTTGGGAGGGCAGAATTCACAATTTGTTGAATGAACTCCAAATTTCCCCGTATGAGGATAATTTTGCCAAATGAGACTTCAAATTTTCCTTCGAAAAATTGTCTTACAAAGAAAATTTTTCTGACAATTCTGCAAAGTTATCATTATTTGGCAAAATTTGGAGTTCTATTCGGCAAAATTTGGAGTTCTATTCTGTAAAATTTGGAGTATCTTTCGGCAAAATTATCATCATTCGGCGAAATTTGGAGTTCATACGGCAAAATTGAGAATTTCTGCCCTCCCAAAAATTTAAGTTCATTGAGCCCCTGTTCCCAAAATTAATAATCTGGAAATTACTAATACAAATGGTAGGAGGAACTGACATCCGGGGAAGAAATTTTTTGGAAGTGCTCCGGTCGGGGCGCCATTAATTTGGAAGTACATCCTTTCCCTTGTGGTGCTCCAAATGCGGTCTTGCGAAACCTTGGTATGTCCAAACAAACCTTACATAGAATCATGTAAAATTGAACTATTGATAAAACCTGGAATTTTTCAGTTGGCTTTGTTGCTATTTGCTAAGCTTAAGCAGAAGTTAAATTTGTTAAAAACTGCTTGTTCCTCAATCATTGACGAGTAATCCTCCGAGTCTTGATAGAGTAGATTTTACTCCACTGCTGCAAGCAAAGTTTCGAAACACGCTTCATTCACAGCTCAGTGAAACCCGATACGATTTTGAGCAAGACATTCCAACTGCCAAAAGGAATCTTCATTGGAAAGAATGCATTTTCCCATTACCCTTTGATGTAACGCATCGCTGCATCCACCTGTTTTTGTTTATTGTCGTTCTGCTCTTCCTGTGATTCTAATCGCCACGTGCCATCTCAAAAAACCATCACAGTCAAGAAAAGCACGACGGAGCTTCGGAGTGTGATCGACTTGACCACGTGACCAATCTTTAATTCTTCCACAGTCCAGATGGCAGGAGTCATTGGGTTTTCGCCCTACATAGACGGCATTACTTATTCTGCAGGCGTTCACGTTATTATTGTTATTGTTTGACTTAATTTTTTTTCTCAATCCTTTGACGAGAAGGATTGGAAAACGAAAAGGGCAAGCTTTACTAATTGCTCGCAAAACACCACCGAAGGCGATTATTATTAAAGTCCAAGTACTCGGAAACCCAAACCAGCAGGTAACAGGTTTGGATGAAAGCAAAATGGATCAGAGAAATTTAATTAGTATTACAGAGTATAAATCATAAGGAAATTTATTCAGACCGGGATGAAATAGCACTTTGAAGAAACGAAGAAACATCATCCAGCATTTTCATTTTTAACGCGCACCTGTTTGCTATGATTGAAGACTATTGATCATTGCGAGTCAGACTCTCAAGCCGGTGGTTTGGCAGCAAATAGGGCAGAATGCCGCAAGCGAAAAAAGGTCACATTTGCAATTTTGTTGCATAAAGAAACTTCTTCAACTTTTGAATCTTCATTCGAATTGCAAAGTTTCTATTCTGTGAAATGGTTGTTTTGTTTTTAAAAAGATTACCGTAATTCTAAGGTTTGAGAGCGAGAGCTTGCTGACTTGACGAATTGCTATAACCTTTTCCGAAGGTGTTTAGCACTTCAGAGGAATAATTTGTTACGAAGGTTTAATGGATGAAGATTTATAGAATGATAAGTTGAAAGTGCAAATCGTCAGTAAAAGTGAGACTCTGAATAGAAATTAGACATATTTTTACAATTAAAAAAGTAACTTGTCTAGGTGAGAATTCTGAGCTTCAAAGAATACATTAGAAGACAGATACGAAATAATTCTGATAAAAGGGCTGAAGATGTATTCGGATCATTCTCTCGAAAATAGTACAACTCATCTACGGATATTTTAAAAATTAACTTGAATAATAACTACCAATTAGTCATAATTTAAAAATTGATTCTCCATCTTTGTGTGAAAGGGAGTGTATATTCAAGCATGAATTGTTTGTACATCAGTCATGAAGGGTTTAAAAATATTTTGTATTGAAACAAGAAAGAACAGAACACGTTTCCCAGTTTCAAATCATTATAAGTTAAAATGTGATTTGAGATTGTTCTGAAATGCAGCAACAATATGGAATATCAGTTAAATTATATCTTTCAAATAAAAATAATTTAACAGTACAGAATGAGGAAACATTCTGTACTGAATAAAAATACCCCTGAAAACATTACTTCCTCCCCAAAACTTTCTTTGTTCACATTGTCCACTTAGTCACAGCCATTTTGAAAATGTAATAGACAATTACATTGAATCCGGTAGTTGGTTTAAAACGATTAGGCAGTATAACTTCCATACTTATTTAGCCACTTTTGAGTTCTAGTCACCAAATAAGTTGATTCTTGCTTTTATTTTCTGATAGCTAATTTGAGATATTAATGCACCCTATGTTACATTTTTATTCAAGATTATAATAGGCTTAGAATTAGTTTTATTACATAATTTTTACTTGTTTGTGAAACTTAATTAAAATTAGGACTTTTTTTTTTAAAAAATGCCCACTCTATTACACTCCATATGTAACAGAGTGGTTATTTTAGAACCCTAGGGTCTGGTGGGGTAAAGTGGTCATAAAATCATAGGTTTTTAACTTTGGTGGATAATAAATACAACAAATTATTTTAACACTTCAACTTTTTTTGTTGATATTTTACATTGCATTATTAAAGAACACAGTACATTGAAGTTTAGAAAAAAAAAATATTGATTTAATTAGTTTTACAACACTTTCTTTTACCTTTGCATTTATGACCACTTTACCCCATGGGATGGGGGAAAGTGGTCATAGCATGGGGTAAAGTGGTCATAGTTAAAAATAAATGCAAAACCATATTAAATAACCATAATATTTGTATATTTCAGTTATTTTTATAGTTACAAGTATATGCACTAATATATGTGCGTATACACGAGTATATACGTGTCGTGTAAACATGAGTAAACACGTTCATATATGAGTAGATACATGTATACATCAGATACATGCATGCACGTGCCTACTCAAGTATATACGTGTATACACGAGTATATAAGCATGTATACGTGATTACCTAAAGGAGTGTTGACGTATCTACACGAGTATATATGTGTCATGTTTATATACGTGTTACGTGTATATACGCGTATAAACGAACGTCATATGCATGTATGCACTTGTATCTCGAGTATACACGTGCATACCTGAATTTATACGTGTATAGTAGACGTATATACGCATATATATACAGGTGTACATGTGGGTACATACACAAGTGTACATAAATGTATATACGGGTATACACGAGTTAATTCTTGGATGCATCCAGTGCGTGTTTGTACGTATCTACTCACGTATATACATGTATATATGGAAGCATGATTATATACGTATGTATACGTGTAAACACAGTTATATACCTGAAAAGACCAATATACGTACATTTACGTGTATACACCAGTACATATATGTATACACGAGTATATACGTTTATATACATGTATGCCTACAGAGTGAATCCAAGCTCTGGAGCAAAAATCTAAGGAGTGTGAGAGGGGAGGATAAAATGCAAAGAATAATAAGGAGCTTATGGTCGCTGACGCACTACATGCACACAAAGCCAGAAACTGATGGATGCAAAACAGGTCACAAATTTTCTACACAAAGATGATTTTACTCAAAATTTTTGTTTTTAAGAAATATTTAGAGCACTTGTTAAAAGTTACGGACCGTAGTAGTTCTAATACACGCATCGCAACAAAGGCGCTGCGATGGATGAAAGTTTTTCAAAAGTCTCGTTATTAAAACAGAGAGGTCTTTGTGATTACGACGCCTGTATTACAGCTGCAGGCTGCAGACTTCTTCAATCGCTTTAAAACTTTCTTACGACCTAAAATGTTGTGTTAAATTTTCTTTGTGTAATATATAAATTTGTAACCTGTTTTTCATCCATCAGTATTTGACTTTGCGTGCATGTAGTGCGTCAGCATTGTGTTTGTGACCATATGTTCCTTATTATTCTTGCTTCTTATCCTCCCCTCTACACCTTTTAAAAATTTTCCCAAAGGTTTAAACTCACCCTGTATACTTGTATATCATATGCTTGTATGTAAGTGTCTACTCGAGTACGTACGTGTATATACGTGTCTACCTGAGTATATAAGTCTTCGTATACATACGAGTAAAAGCAAATATATACTTGTATAGTCGAATGTATATCTGCATAGATAAAAAATACCTATATCGCAGATACCCATATACGTATTTATTGATGCATTTATGTGAATACGTTTATGTACGCGCCTACTCGAGTATATGAGTATGCATACGTATATACTGGTATATTTAACCCTACTCACTGTAAGAACAATACATATAAAGTGAAATTAATATTTAATTTATATCTGCCTTATACTTAACTATTAAGTGACATTAGAAGAACAATATTCGTTAAGCCTAATATTATGACCACTTTACCCCATCTTACTGAAATTGTTCTAAAAAATTATCCAAAATATATTCAGCTAACTGCTAATGAGCAAGCGATCTTAAGACATGCAGGAAGCTTCCTGTGCCGTCAATCTGTTCATAATTCTAACAAACAAAATTTCCCAAAGAAGTTAAAAGAGGTGAAGAATTTTAGATTGATGAAGATTTTTAAAATTTTCATGTTTTCACAAAATATTTTTTTTTACCAAATAAATTTTTGTCAGTTTTGAAATTTTGTATTCAAAATGTAGTTTCTAACTCACCGAACCTGAAATAAAATTTTAACATTCATTCGAACATTTATTTCCAATCTATAGTCATTTATTTGAAGTATGACCACTTTACCCCATTGACCACTTTCCCCCACCAAACCCTATGTTTGGGTCATTCCCATAAAAGCAGTCATTTTGAGCTTATTAAGTTCAGAAAATTAAATTGTATGGAAGAAGACGAAACGTTTTATAAAGATAAAAAAAGGGGCTTTGATAAAAATATATTGGTTTTGAAAAAAAAGTTTTGTTTTTGAATATTTAGCATTATAATATCACTTAAGCGTCATTCCGCCACTAGTGAGGGAATGACGAATTCATTAAAATTTGATTCTAGTAGTTACGCTTTTCTGATATTTATTTTTATTCGCATTCAAATATTCTCAAGCGAGGAGGTACTTTATGATTATTTAGTTTTCTTGCAATAATTTATTTCATTTACCTGTAAAACATGTGAAGGAATGACGGATGCAAAAGAACTTATCTGTTTTTATGCTTTCATATAAAGTCAAAAACAACTCAAACTATAGTCTAACAACGTAAAGGTTACAATGTGCTGCAATATTTTTTCGGGTTGCCAGCTGTAAATTACTACACTGTTTGTCAAAAAAAAAAAAAAAAAAAAATCATTCTGTCGCAATTCTGGGAAGAAAATTGACTACTATTAGAGAATCATACTACCCACTGGGGACAAACTTAAAAATAATTGTGTAAACTAATTTTTAAAGAAAATTGAATTTTAAATGATTTTTTTTACTTAAGTTAGTCAATATTTTGCAATAAAAAGCAAAAAAAATGCGAACTTACTGTTTGTTTTCTTAAAAGTAATTTTTGCTTTTTTTTTACTACACTGCAAAAAAAAAAAGCTGTTGTTTTTACAGTAAAATACTGGCAGCTCGCATTCCAAAGAAAAACTGCAAAAATTACAATTCTAAACTGTAAAATTTGCAGTAATATACTGTTTTATAACAGACTTTTACTGTGAAATTTACAGCGATAAACTGTAAAATTAGCAGTAATATACTGCTTTTTAATAGAACTGCCCTGTAAAACTTACAGAATCAAACTGTAAAATTAGCAGTAATATACTGCTTTTTAATAGAACTGCCCTGTAAAACTTACAGTATCAAACTGTAAAATCAGCAGTAATATACTGTTTTAGGAATGACTTGACCTGTAAATTTAACAGAGATAATATGTAAAATTAGCAGTTATATACTGTTTTGTAACTGAATTGCCCTGCAAAATTAACAGTATCCAACTGTAAAGTTCGCAGTATTATGCTGCGGAATCAACTGAATTGTGCCATAAAAGCAGCAGTAGTATACGGTTTTATAAATGATTTGTACAGTAAAATTAACAGCAGTAAACCATAAAATGCAGTTATCAATTTTTATGCAAAAGGGTTTTTTCACCCTATCGTTTATTTCATAGCCGAAATCACTGCTTTTACAGCTGAAGAGCAATATCGAAAAGTAAAGCAATTGAGTCAGTATGTACGTTGTATAAAACAGCCTACATACGAAATCTGTTCCTTTTCTTAAGTTTTTCAACAACAAAAATAATATTTTAGGCTATGAAAAGCGACAAATAAAGAAATATAAAACACTTCTACATAAAAATAGTTAACTGCTGCTAAATATATGTTTTATTGATATTAATTTCCTTGTACACAAAATAAATCAATGCCCCATCTCAATATATTATAAACACATGTTAAAGAAGAAAAAGTGGTGCATTTTCATTTCTACAAAAAACTTTTAGCTCTATTGCAGACTTAAAAATTTACAAATTGAAGGAAATTGCAAAATATGGTCTGATGCTTTATTTTAAGAACAGTTATAGCTTTTTCATAATACAAAACTTTTTGATCCATGGAGGTAGTAAAAATGAGAAAGTTTTTTTATATATAACTGAAAATACTACATCGTATCTTCACTAAAAGTACTTTTTTCACTTCCAGCATTATTGTAATGTTTAAATGTGCAGCATAACGTGAGAAACATTTTGCAATATGCAATCCATTAAACCTTTAAGTTTATTTTAACTTGATGCATGCAGTTATATGCATTTATTTTTCTTTTATGGTAAAACAGAATATTTTCATGGTTTTCCTCTTTTTTTAATGTTATAAGTTGCATTTGGATCTACTTTATTTGAGAAATACTAGTAAACTAATTTTATTTCACACCATATGTGCAGTATACAGCATTTAGACTGCACAGAATGGTTTTTATTCTAAACTGATTATTATAGATTAGATAATACTTTATCCTATTAACCTTTCAAAATTTACATAGATGAAAGCTATAAATATGTGACGGTTTAAAATTCCAGAGCTACTAAACAGAAACAATTTTTCACTCGGTATAATAAAATCTGCAGGTTTATGAGTACTAGTATTAAAGTTAAAAATTGGTTTTACTACTCCAAAAATTATATAACTTTATATTATGTTATACTGTTTTCATGAGAAAAAATGAAACATTCACACCATTAAAAATTGCCAAATTATTTTATTTCGTATACATCACCTATAAATATCGATTAGTAGTTTTTACAGTGAAATTGCAGAAATTCATTTAAAACCGAATGCTAATTTTTTCAAGGCCAATATTTTTACATTACAAACTTGATTCTTCTTTGTGACATCTTTGCAGACTTAGGTGCCATCATTAGGCCTTATATCATGAAAGCATCTGTCAAAATAAAAATTGTTAGAATCTCATAAAACTTGTGGACACCAAAAAACATTCATGGAAAAATCAAATTACGTAGGTATAAAAATACACCCTAAAATAATTAAAATTATGACTCTGAATGATCTGAAATTAAGATTGCCTTGGGAGTTGCTTTTATTTTGAAACCGCTTAACATATACCTAAATTGTAATTGAATCGTTTATTTCAGGAACCAGTTAAGCGCTAAATATGTTGTTTTAAGGAGAAAAGAAAAAAAAAAACTTCTGTGCAGCAATTTGGAAATTACGCAATTGAAACGGTGGTTTATTAGTGTCTAATTAAAATAGACCTTATCTGAATACTTTACATAAGAACTCAAAAAAGAAAAAAGAAAGAACATAATCTTACATTTTATCTTCCATGTCAAGAAATGCATTTATACTGGTTTCTGAAATACAATTTAAAAAAATCCTTCTAACTTTCGGTAGTTTTGAAGGATTTTGTAATACATAGGAGACCGTTGATTAAGAGTATTATTTATTTTTTTCGATCGGATAACTGAAGTGATTGGTGATCGGGAGAATATATATCTTAAGGATAATAAAACTTGAAACTAGTTTCTTCTTATAATAGGCTCCAGATTATTGGATTGCAATATGTTTACTTCAAAGCAATAATTAGGATGCGGTAGAAAATTATTTTTTTAGAAAATGGAGCAAGGTCGACGTTTAGGACAACCAATTGGAAAATATTGAGGTATTCATTTAAAATAATGAATACTGCATCTAGCCTCTTTTAGCTCCCCCCCCCCTCCCCGAGTTGCTATAGTAGCACTGAAAACCGTAGATGTTTTTTCTTTCTTTTTCTTTAACTCATATTCCATTCCAACACTTGTTAACAGCTCGAGCTATGTTCAACTGATACCAGCTTCATATTCTTTTTCTTCGACAGCTGCCCATTATTAGAAATCTGAATATGAAACAATGTGTGATGCGAAATAATTTAGATTTCTGTACTTAATAT
This sequence comes from Uloborus diversus, assembly GCF_026930045.1. Lineage (NCBI taxonomy): Eukaryota > Metazoa > Arthropoda > Arachnida > Araneae > Uloboridae > Uloborus > Uloborus diversus. Next base: position 84,443,205 of record NC_072737.1, on the reverse strand, counting down.
GAAATATTTTACTTGAATTTTTTAAAATATTTTTTTTCATATATTTTATTCCATAATTGTGTTATTATATTGTTTAAATTTAATTTTTTGGAGCTTTTTTTCTAAGTACTAAGGAACTGCATAAAAAAATCATTTGAGTTGAAATAAAATAATACCGTAAGAGCATTCTATCTTATATCTGTCTTAATAATTAAGCATAATTGAAGATGTTTCATTTATATTTTATGTCTTTTAAAATGTGGACGCCCCCCCCCCCGTTTTGAACAGTTATCGATATCCCCATTTAATCCGCCAGCGGCTTTTTTTTAAGTGCTACTTCTTTTGATAGGATTTAGACAATTTATCTTTAAGTTTTTCAGAATTTACATGAAACTCGGAAGAAACAATTCTATATTCCCAAAATCAAGATGACTTAGTTAAAGTCAATTCAGTAAAAAGTGAAAATCGATCAGAAAAAGTTGAAAATTTTTAACAAAAGAATAAATCGACAAACATGTCAAGAAATAGATTAAGTCTGATACTGCCAGTTCTAATCATTAAGAAATTGTAAGTCCACATTCGGCCCGCCGTCCTTGCTGTAAACAATGCTACCCTTCTCGGAAATGCTTGCCAGAAGACCGCACCTCTTTTAACTGTAAATTTAAATATGCTCACATTTGCAAAATAACTGCTTTTTATTTACATTACAATAAAAATAATCTATAATTTTGTTTGATAAGTGTCACAAGTCTGAATATACGAAGAAAGTTTCATACACTGTAATACATCGTACTCTAAACTCTAATCTTTATTGTTGCTCTCATTATAAAGTTGACTTTAAATTTTGTTCCTTTAAATTTTTACAAACATACGTACAATAAATAATAAAGTACTTAACATTCTGATTTGGTTCCTTCAATTTTACTAACATGTAAAAACAAAGAATCAGTGCTCCAAAATTTACTGGAAAAATTAATATAAATAAATAAATAAATAAATAGTGAAATAAATTACGTTTAATTTAGCACTAACAGAAATTTCTATATTCCGGTGATTCTTGAAATGATATTATTCAACTACCCATAAAAACCAATATTGATTTACAAGTTTAAAAAACCCAGACGTAAATGAATTGTATGATCCATCACATTTAAATCAAAACAAAATTTAGTTTATCTTGTTCCAATACATAGTTCTTGATTGTAACATAAAACCTGACAACGGGCACACCAAAATCAGCTTCAGGGACCCAATATGGCACACAGACCGTAGGATAGGCTTTAGTGGCTAAGAACGCTCTAAAGCTCAAAAGCATTTGTGATTACAAATTACATCCTAAAACATAAAAATATAAATGAAAAAGATACTTATAAACTTCCATTACCGGCATTCATGTCACTAAGTGAATCATCGCAACATCGTTCAGACTAGAGGCATCTTTGAAATTCCAAGCGGAACACAACCACAAATTGCCATCTTGATAAAATGAGACCACCCATTCAATTCTGGTCACAAGTTACGTAGTTCTTTACATTTGCATACCACTAAACTCATAGAAATAATATTGCATTAGTGAATAAATTTAGATGAAGGAAATTCAGGCGGCTAGAATGAAATACTTTAAGACATGAATAAAAAAAAATAGAAATATATTACAGGGCATTCCGTTTGTGTGCACAAATTGCAAGTTAAACATAATGGAATAATTGAAACATTTCAGAAAAAGAAAAAAAAAACTCTAGAAAAATATGTCATTGCAATTCAAGCTTTATGTAAATTTTCCCTAGAGAAAGGTTTTGTAAAACAATCAGTTACATTATTTTTAGTTTCAACAAATTGTATTCCAAATTCATTTTTATCAAACAAATTCCTTAGGAAATAGTACCCCACATCAATCTGCTTAGTTCTGCAATTTCCTATTGCAGAACTAGAAAAATCAATTGCAGCTAGATTGATTAATAGTACTCTGTACTGTGACAATCTAAAATTCTGAACTCTTTTCGTAGCCAATTGATTTAAAATTCCTTTAACCCACATCCTTAGATTATTCACTAATTGAAATATACTCCGTTTCCATCCCCCCCCCCCATTGAAATCCGGTCGTCGTGATTCGAGGCGTAATCTGTATCAGAATGACAATGATTTATTCAATTTACAGACAAAATTTAGATTTCAGGGACGGACAAACCTTTCAGGTTGTCTCACAAATCTCCTCTTTTACATCCGCATATAGATACGCATTGCAAACATCTACATGGAAATGGACTCAATGTAGCTTATACACAAAAATTGAAAAGAAAGCCTCAATCAAAGGAAAGGAAATTACTGGAGAGAACACTTTCGAAAAGTACCCCCCCCCCCACCTGGTGGGTATTTAAAATTACCAGTCTGGTCTTGAAGCGCATTATTTCATTCTGCTCATTTGTTTTTAAATAAAAAAAACATCTGTACCCTTTTTTCTTTCTAAAACTTTCATTCAGTGGAACCAATACGTAAACGTTTCTTTCTCATATTACCTGAATTTCTTGAGCCATTCCGTTTTGCCAATTTTAAATCTCGGAAATGTTAGCTTCTAGCATACTTGAATTATCCCCCCTATCTTCATAAAAATCCTATACTTTTCTTGAATTATCATCACAAGTAAAATTAAAATATTTTGTGTCATATTCAATGTTATTTTCAGAACAATAAACCTCGGCTTCACGATTCGGACTTTAGAACCGTCGTGTCAATAGAATAATACTTATCCCTGTATTCTTTATTTTGCCTTGGACTTGCTTTAACCCATTTAATTCTCAACATGCTATTTTATGATTTTCAGGATATTCTTCTTCTACTTCAGATTTACTCAGTAGTGAAATAAAACTGTGTCCCTCTGTTTCTCGTTCCTGGGGGGGGGGGGGGGGTCGTCTAGAATTTATTTTCTTCGAATTTAACATTCAGCGTTTCTGTCACTTCGCGATTTATACGAAATGCATCCAAAAAAACCCCGGGAGTGTTTAATAGATGGCTTTCTTACCCCAAATAGCTCAAAATAGGTTTTGTTTAATAGATGGCTTTCTTCCCTTAAAAAGCTCAAAAAAGGGTTTGGTTTTTCCTTTTAAAGCCGCTCTAGTCCGTAAGCAGTGGAAGTACATAGCTGCTTCGGCTCAAAACTGCTGAGGCAAACCCGATTCATTTCAAAGTTTCCATTCAATTAATGTTGACTTATAGTGTTCTATGACGCTACTTTGTTAACTAGAGGATTTGTTGGTTTTTTCGATTCTTATGCTTTGGTCGCTAAGGTAAATTTCAAACCGGGAGTTCAGAAATCGGAGCTTTGCCACAAATCTCTTATCTTTTGAAACCTGACAAAATGTTCTTAAACCTCACTTTTCTTGTTAAAGAAATAAACTGGAGAGTTTCTTGAAAAATCGTTTATTGTGAAAATAATCGCCCCCCCCCCCCCCGCTTTCAAGAACTCAACTGCTAAGGAACCCATCGTATTCAAATGCAAAAGATCTTACCGGGTGTTGGCTTGAATCTCCGTTACAGGTTTAAACGAAATTCTCCGATTTTTTCATTTTACACGGATAACAATCTAACATATTTTTACTTTTGATAAGCAGTGAAAGACAGTGAAGTACAGAATCACTTTTCATTTTTTATAATATACTTTTTGTCTTCATCCTGAACATGTTGATGCTAAAATTTAAGACTCAAAGTGTTCTAAAAGTTAAAATGTAAGGAAACTGATGAGTTTCAAGGTTGTAAGAGTTTGAAATTCTACTGTAGTTTCTCGAGCATCTATTTTTCTAAATGAGCATGCCCTTCAAAGCGAATAAAATATGACAAACAATGCATAGTAATGTAAATATTCTACTTTAAATTTGAAAGTTGTAATTTTGACGAGAACGAAACACTGCCAGATCAGAAATGAAAAGCTGAAAATTTTAAAATATAGCCAGGCACGGCCTGAACTTAAATATGTTAGGAAAGACGTATAATCTCAATTTGCCAAATGGAACTTAAATATTTGCCGATTAATAAAATACTGGTAAATGCACATATTAAGTACGCACAATTAAGTACAATATCTAATGAAATTTGCACATTCGAGAATTTAAAAATTGCAACATTACAATTGTGTCCCCAAATTTGCCGAATAGCCACACAAAATTTTCCCAGTATGGCATTTTTGGGGAGGTCATAGAGACTTCCCGTGACCTCCAATCGAGTGCCTTTGAATATAGTTTCTAAAATTATTTTTACGTTCCCAAGTTTCAATGGTAATAGTGCAATTTTCCTGAAGTAAAACTTTAATTTCCTGCTGACGCAAATATAAAACTTTTAAAACACAAGGGTTTCATGTTTGTATTTTAAGATGCTTATTTTTTGAGTTTTTTTTTTTTTTGAGTTCTTCATTGATGATTTTTTCAGTTATTATTATTTTACTTTCGACCGTTAAGTATGAAAGCTGGCTCCAGATTTCAGAGAATTTTGATCCGTTCAGACATCAGAGTATTGTATTTCCACAGTGTCAAATTCTTCAGCAAAAAATATCAGTAAATTGCATACTGTTTGCATGTCTCTCTGTCACGTTGTTATTTTATTTATTTTCATTTTATTCATCGAATTATGTATAAAAGCTACTGACGCTATAACGTAAAGTTTATCAATAAAATGGTTAAATGCAAACTGTTAAAGAATTTAAAACAGAATATAAAAAAGAAAAAAAAAACAGAAGAAAGAAGTCAATCGCGATATGTTAAAAATTCACTAGAGAAAATAAAAATTTAAATTTTAAGTACTGACATAGTATATAACACAAAATATAATCGTACACAAAGTTTAATGTTCTAGTAACTTTAAATACGATCAAGAAAGGAATTGATTTATTTTTAAATAAAATTTGAGTTTCAGAAAATGTTTAAAAACTATCACACGTGCAATAAAATATTCAGAATCACAACAACTACTCGGATTTTTGCTAGAAAGCAATCGCTACAACATAGCAACTATAAGAAATTGCAAAGTCAGCATCAACGAATATTAGGATACGAATTGCGATTTCAAAATAAACTGTTATTTTACATACATTCTCGATGATAAAGAAAACTATATTTTGAGGAAAAGGGAATGAATATAATATAACCAGCACTTACCTTTAACTTGGATTACAGTTGAACAGTCCTGCTTCAGCACACCCGAATCATCAAAAAAACATGGCTGCCAATATCTTGAATTCATTAGTTTCTGTTCCCGTATGAAAAAAACACCTTTTGTGCGTCGTTTTGCGCAATCTAAAATATTTTTACAGTTTTTCTCTGTTATTTATCAGAGCAGTATTAAACTGTAGGAAAAAGCAGTATATTACTGTAAAAACAACAATTATTTTTTGCAGTGTAACAGTGATATAAAAAATCAGTGAAATGAGGGAATGACATTTGGGTACTATAGACATACTCTAAAGATATTTAAAATAAAATACAGAAATTTTACTTTAACTATCTTGTTGAACTCTATTCTGAAAACCCCTAAAAAATAGTTATGAGTCATAAAACATTCGTAAATTATAACAAGGACCTGAAAATTACCGTTTCTGTGAGAACGAACCATTTATAATTTGGTGGCAATTATCAAAATCGCCAACAAACTAAAAGTGTAGGACACCATTTGTTCTACTTTTGCGAGAATAAAGACTCTTGGAAAATAAAGAGTGATAAGCAACTGGTTAGTGAGCAATAAATTTTTGGTAGTCATTGGATCATGATAAAAAAATATTTGATTACAGGTCACACCTCATTACTATTCATAATTGTTCAAATGAGAGCTCGTAAATTTTTGGAAACTGTTGTTTTGAAGTAAGATTAAAAGCTCTTCCGCAGTTTTCTCAAGAAGAAAAAGTATTTTATGTATCATTTAAAAACAAACGATCATTCCAATCATTTCCTTATTGTTCAATATTTATTGAATTGTTTTGAACTAGATTTGGTAGATTTTTATGCCTCTAGTATTAAACATTTGTAATTCACTTCTGTTGCTGCCGTTTGCTTTACTTTGAAATTTTTTTTAAACTTTTAGTACAAAACAATTTTTTTTTTGTTTTTGTTTTAAAACAAATACTTTCTGAACGTGAAATTTTGAATATGAACTGGTAAAGTAAATTTCTGAACATGAAATTTTGAATATGAACTGCTAAAGTAAAAAGAAATAAAACAAATAAAAAAGTAACGATTTTTACAGTACTAGACAGAAACATCTAATTTTAAGCTATTCGACTGGAAAATATTTATTTTTTAATCGTTGTAAAGAAAAAAAAGATATATAATCTCTAAGTATTAGACTGTAAAAAAAAACCCCTCTAATGAATATGTAAAAAATAAAACTGTTTGTAGCTCTTTCTTTTGGATGAAAATTCAAGCGTTTTGACTTTACTGAGTAAATCAATCACTTCCGACCATTGTAAATGAAAGTAGTCAACATAACGTCATTCGGGATTTATTAATAATTTCCAGAACCATACTCAGGCTCTCTGTGATGTTTTTGAATTTTGGGTGCAATAAATAAATAAATGAATGTAATAAAATACACATTCCTCAGTCTTTTAGATAAAAAGGTTTTTAAGTTTTCCCGTAAATGTTAATAGTATATATAAAAATTTTGATTGCTTGAAAACTGATTTTCAAGTTATTAAATTAAGAAATATATTTACTCTTGAAATGGGGGAGGGAGGCACATATGAACATTTAATGCACATTTTTGTTTTTTCAAAATCTATTAAAAATTCCTCACAGTCAAAAATCTCCATACATTTAGAATATATTTTCTTTGTCTTGTGGAGTTAAAAAAACAATTAAAAGATATTTTATTAATTTAATGGGGCATTGGGTGAGGTTGCAACTTACTTTTTGCCTCTGTGGGTACAAATACAATCTGCTTTCGCAATGCAAAACCAGAATTTTGTGTAGTTAACTAATTAAAATTCATTAAAAATATTAGTGTAAGACATTTTTACAGAATAATTGCATTGACATAAATCAGTAATCAGGAAAAAAATCGTCTTATTGTTAGTGTGCGGTCACTTTTCAAAAATATTATAATCATGATGACGAAAGCCAGGCTAACAATCACTGCATTAAACTTTCTTTTATGCTTTTTTCAAATGTTAATCATCCAGGAAAGTAGGCTAAAGCATGTAAAATCCTCAATATATTCGAATTTCTCATTATTTTAAAAGCTAGAAAAAAAAGCATGAGACGATATTTGTTCAAAGCGTTTTCAGCGATTGGAGCTTCTGCAACAGCAATAAAGATTCTGTTTTTAAGTTTAAGATACACCTAGCTTTAAATAAACTTCACAAAAAATCCGTGGAATTAACTATCAAAATGTAGGATGTTTAAAATTATTATTATTACTTTTTTTTTGCTGTCTGTATAATCATTCGTTTTCTCTGTGATTGTTACAAATACATAGAAAAATGAAGTATCTACTTGGAAGCCAATTAGAATTCAATTTACTTTTTAAAAGGAAATAACAGCTTAAAATCATTTTTATCACAAAAGTCAAAAAGATTAAGAAAGACTAATAGTGTTCCTAAAAAGATTAAGATTACGCGCATGCAAAGCTTTCATGATATCCTACTCTTTCACTCACGCAAATTTAATAATTTGTAATATTTTATCCAAACGTTTTATGAATATTTCATTAGATTTCAGTGACATAATCTTGACTGATTTGAATCTTATTCAACATGACGAGTTACCTCTGATTTTGTATACAGGATTGTTTTATAAGTCATTAAGCCGTCTATCTTGCAAATTATACAAGAAGAAAAAACGAAAAAACGAGTGAAATATGACACGAAGATTTTTCTTTCAGAAAAAAAAAAAAAAAAAAAAATGGTGGAATAATCTCCAAAGGTACGCAACGCGTTGTGTGAGGTTGCATTTGAAGACTTAACCTTGCATTAGAAGGGCGATGAGCAGATTTACTCGTCGCTTTTAATCAAATTATGAATTCCAAGAGCATTCACTTTTGTAAGAAGATTAAAAAGTAAAAACTTTTACTGAATGCGTGTTGTTTTTTTTTTCACTCATAGACAAAACTCAATGAACAGAAAATCCGATGCGTAGGTTCTCTTAGAAGAAGGAAATTTTTATTGTTCGAAATGTATTCATTTTTTTCTTTAAAAAACGAATACGGTATTCTAAACGTGCGAGAATCGTCTGGATAGGACGCGCGATCTTTTAGCATTGGTAAATAATTACAGAGATTGTTATTATTTCTTAAGAATTATGTTTGCATGTATGAGGAGATAACATTTCCGGGCTTATTGGCCGTGGTCTAGTTGGAGTAGAATTTCCAGACGTTTCGGCTTGCTTTGCTGCAGCCATCATCAGTGGTTTGAGTTTGGTGAAGACTGATTCCTGGCTTCGGTGGCTCCGGTATTTAAGCAGCTAAAATCTTAGTTTGCTTAAATACCGGAGCCACCGAAGCCAGGAATCAGTCTCACCAAACTCAAACCACTGATGATGGCTGCAGCAAAGCAAGCCGAAACGTCTGGAATTTCTACTCCGATTAGACCACGGCCAATAAGCCCGGAAATGTTATCTCTTCATATTGACGCCGGCCGTGAAAGCCTTAAACAGTATGTTTGTATGGCTTGATGTGCTTAAGGATTCTGTACAATGGAGCAATAAACGGAAAATCGCAATTTTTGGACTTGTCAGTCTGGCTCTGAGATATACAGAAATGACAAAGTTATTATTTTAAATAATCCTTCACAGTTAATTATTTTTAGACTTGTTTGGTCATCTGTAATCAAATTTCTATTTAACCAGGACGTGAAGTAAGCCGGCCGGGACACCGGGATTTTGTTTGAAAACCGGGACGTTTGGCAAGCTTACAGAGAAGGTTATACTATAAGGTTAAGGACTATGTTCAAAAAAAAAAAAAAAATAATAATAATAAAATAAAATAAAAAAAAAGAAAAAAATTAATTTGAATTTTGTCATCTTGAATTCAAATTATGTTTTTCGCAATCACGAGTGTGTGTTTGTATGTGTGTGTGGGGGGGTATGTGTATGTGTGTAGGCATGTGTGTTTGTGTCTGTGTGCAGTCATGAGTGTGTGGGTAGTTGTGTGTATGAGTGTTTGTGTGCGTGGGGGCGGGGTATGTGTATGTGTGTGTAAGCATATGTGTTTGTGTCTGTGTGCAGGCATGAATGTGTGGGCAGTTGTGTGTATTTGTGTGTATGTGTAGGTGTCTGTATGCATGCGTGTATGTATGTGTTTGTGTATGTGTGTAGGGGTATGTGTGTGTATGATGGTGTTTGTGTGTATGTGTGTAGGGGTATGTGTGTGTATGATGGTGTTTTTGTATGTGTTTGTGTGTGTGTTGGTGCGTGTATGTATGCGCGTGTGTGTAGGATATGGACGCAACCTGGAGACTGTTTTCGCTAGAGGAGCAGCATCGTGAGGCCGGCCGCCGCGACGGGTGGTGCTGGCAGAGGGTGGCGCCGCGCCGGTGGGAAAAATGATAGCACGCCAAAAAAAGTCAAATGAAAGCAATAAGCAATCGTGATTGCTCAATAAATAAATAAATAAAATAAATAACTGATTAATCTTTTTAAACAATTGAAGTTTAATTGCATATTTTATAAATTCTTTACATTTTTGTTTGCTTAAATATAGTGCTTTCGTTTTTTAATGAATACTATTTTGTTCTTTATTACTTTTATAGGTAAGGAAGAAGCTCGATTTTTAATCACGTCAAAGCGGTGTGTTTTGAGTTCTTTCAGTTAAAACAGAAAACGGATGAAAGTAGCGATTGCTTCTCACAATTATTACTGACCCAGGCGACGCCGGGCATTTTAGCTGGTTTATAATATTTGTTTGATCAGTTCACTTTGACTTTTTTTCTTTGAAGATATTTTATGATACATTATTCTTTCTTGAGTTTTTTTATAAGCTTTCACGGGAAAGTGCTAAAAACCACCATTTAAAGTTTTTTTTGCAATTAGTTAAAACAACTTAGAAATTGTATGTTCCTTAAAATATACTATTCTCATACATGAGAAAAATAGTTATTAACCTTGGAGAGAAAAATCTTAAGAGCCATATTTGGACTGATCGGAGGGGTTGATGTTAGAGAGAAACAGTTCAACCATCTAATTCAAAATCTGCTTACAGAAAAGGATGTAATAAACTCTGTAAAATTGAAATGAATCCAATAGCTGGAACACATGGGGAAAGTGGACGACAGTCGATGCAAGGAAAGGAATTTTAAAGGTCAGGGCCAAGGTTAACGAAACTGATGAAGATCTGTGAAGGGACGGTTGGACGAGGTTTAAAAGGTCCTAAAAAGCATAAAAATAACAATCTGGAGAACTAAAGCCTGCGATAGATTGCTTTGGAGTCGAGTTGTTAAAAATGCCACAATTCAACATGGACTGTAGTACTTGGTATTTTGTTTTCATACAAGATTAAGATATTTCTTTAAAGATGTAACATCCGTAAGCTGTATTTATTTATTTTCTGACCTTTTGGTATATAATGGGCCATTATTACCCATTTATTTATATACCATCAGAAGATTTAATTAAATCTTCTGAGGATTTTTCTTTGGTACTAAATTAGCTCAAGAGCTTTGATACGAACTTGAACAGAATTCTTTCGGAAGATAAATCGAATGAAAAGAAATAAATGAAGCACAGAGACATGTAATTGGTAGAATAACCAAAAAATAAAAAGTGGACGAAGTATGACTTGTGGTTTCGACGAAAGATAAGACTATCTTTTATTTTCTTCTCTCTTTTTCTTTCCTTTCCTTATGAAATGTATACATTTGTGTTTTCGCTTGCCTTGCTAATAAAGTTACTTCGTGCAAAAAATATTAAATGACTGATACCTTGGAATAATTCACCTGCTGAGTGTTGATCCAAAATACTGCATGATATTTTTATTAAAACCAATTTAATTAAATCTTCTGAGGATTTTTCTTTGGTACTAAATTAGCTCAAGAGCTTTGATACGAACTTGAACAGAATTATTTCGGAAGATAAATCGAATGAAAAGAAATATACCAGAAAAACCAGTCAGTCAGCTGAAGTTTAACATTTTAAACATTAAATCGAGCTAAGACAAATGCAAGAAATGCCACTATGATGGCTATTAAAAATTTAAGAGTTGAAGTATTTTCGATTATTTCATTAAAACACTTTTTATTTTATGGCAAACAAATGTGATTATTGCTACCCTAATGAAATGCGACATTGAAATTTAAATTGAGGGAAGTATTTTTAAACGGTTAATAATTTTTTTTTGAATAACTAAAAAAAAAAAAAAAAAGCACAGTTGCATAATTCATGCTTTTCTTCTTTTTCTATCTTTTATTTTCTTCTCTCTTTTTTTTCCTTTCCTTATGAAATGTATGCATTTGTGTTTTCGCTTGCCTTGCTAATAAAGTTACTTCGTGCAAAAAATTTTAAATGACTGATACCTTGGAATAATTCACCTGCTGAGTGCTGATCCAAAATACTGCATGATATTTTTATTAAAACCAATTTAATTAAATCTTCTGAGGATTTTTCTTTGGTACTAAATTAGCTCAAGAGCTTTGATACGAACTTGAACAGAATTCTTTCGGAAGATAAATCGAATGAAAAGAAATAAATAAAACACAGAGACATGTAATTGGTAGAATAACCAAAAAAAAAAAAAAAAATACGATATTTAAATCATACCCTGGTTTTGATGAAGGCTTTCGGATTCCTACTTTTTTAATCTATTCTGATATTTCTGCAAAGCATTTCAAACCTAACCATAAGGAGATCATTTTTACTCCGCGAAGATAGCGGCTGCGAACTCCTTACAGTAGGAAGGGGAAAAGAAAACATTTTAAATTTCCTCAACGGATTTAGCTAATACTTACGCTGTGACTTTCCTAGCTAAAACGCATGTGCGGGAAAAAAAAAAAGAAACCACACACACACTAATGCGGTTTCAATAATTAAATAAATAAATAAATAAATAATAAAATAAATTAAAACTTACAGTAATAAACATAAAAAAAATACATGTACATTTTTGGAAAACAAGGGGGGAAAAAAACAATTTTTATAGATAGACTTCAACAGCTAAAAAAAACGTTAGTATACCTGAAGAAATAACAAGCGATAACGTTTGCTCAATATTTACTATAAATCATTTATTTACTGGCTATTTGAAATACATATTCATGTTTAGCGTATTGTGAATTTTTTTCTGAAGACGTCTAGATGGGAACTGATGAGTTAAGTATATATATATATATATATATATATATATATATATATATATATATATATATATATATATATATATATATATATATATATATATATATAATCCTCCAATCAAGAAGTGGCTGCTTAATTATATCATTTAACAGCAGCGATGTTTGCGAATTTAAACGAGCTGATGTGTGTGTGCATCACATGACTTCCTTTTACTCCAATTTAATATTATTTCCCCACTACTGGCAATTTTAATGTGATTCAATAGTTTACTTTCTAAATATCACCAACAGTGGCCAAATTGTAACAGATAAAAAAAATCGCCAAATTTGTCGCCAAGTTGGCTACAAAACTTGGCGACCAAAAGACTGGCGACATATCGCCAAGAGTCCGACAAATTATAACACCACTTGAGTTTACATCGAAATTAACAATGATTTCTCCCCCCCCCCAAAAGGGGCAAAAGACCCCTTAAGAAACACCCGAATGCAAACAAAAGGGGAGGTGCATAACTAGACCCCACTAGGAGTCTACGTACCAAATTTCAACTTTCTAGGACATGCCATTCTTGAGTTATGCGACATACATATGCACATGCGCACGTACGCTCATACGCACATCCGCACAAACATACATACGTACATACAGACGTCACGAGAAAAGTCGTTGTAATTAACTTGGGAATCGTCATTACAGATATTTCGCGTGTCTATACGTTCTTAGGCACTTATCCACGTCTGGTCGAGTCGAAAAAAAAATTCAATATTCATTCGGGAGTGAGTAAAATGGAAATTAAGGTCGATTTTTGAGTGAATTTTTTTTCGCGATTACAATACTTCCTTTTTTTTGTAAAATGAAGTGAAAATATCAACAAAAGTTGAGAACAAAACCTAAAAGGCTTTCCACGAATTTCTTAAAAATATAAACTTTGATTTATTTATTTTTTTTTTTTTTTTAAAGAGATGAACAGTTATTTTTGCCATTATCGCATAAAAATAATATGAGATTAAGAACTTCGTTTTCAGTACGTAACACATTTTAAAATACACATCACATTTTGACTCAACGTATCAGCGAAATGTGTTCAGAGTTTTTTTTAGAGCTTTAAATATGATTATTTCAAAGATTTCTATGATTTACATTTACCAGGCACGATTTGATATCAGTGATGATTGTACGTTTCCTATTATCTAAAAATATTCCATAACTTCTGATGATACATTCTTTCCAAGGATTTAGAATGAAATCATCATTCCTGTGAAGACTAAAAAGTTTCGCTTCAGTTGGAATGATAGAAATTAACGGGAAGAGTTTTTACCTATTTTTGCTTCATTGAAATCAGTTTTCTTCGATCTTTTCATTTCATTTCGCTCAGATGGAATATTAATTGTTGTTTCGTCACGGACTCGCAATTTCGAGTGAAAGTGGTAATGATACTGCAGAGAAAAGACTGGAGTTAACGGTTTCGTACCACGGATTGAAGGTTAACTGTGGCAAGTAGAGCAAGGAAAAGCATTCAACAATCTGCACTTTACATCTGCTTCTTATTCTCTGATGCAGCGAGAGTTAACATGAGTTGAATTTTCTGAAACGTTGACACGAAGGAGAGTTGAATAAAATTTACAGTAAATGAAGCGTTTGCGGGTGCTGCAGCCAACATTATTCTTTTGGATCAGCTTTAACCGATTTGAGAGGGATTTCCCAAAGTTGGTGCCGTGACACCCCGGGGTGCTGTAGGGATTGGAGAGGGGTGTCGCGCAGAGCCAAGGTGGGCCTTTTGTCAGTTACATCACCGGGTCCTCTACCGACCCCCCCCCCCCCAAAAAAAAAAGAAGAAAAAGAAAAGAAAAGGGGAAAAAATTAAAACTGCTTATTAGAAAACAATTAACTCTATTTTAAGTGCCAGAACAGTAAATACCACAAGAGTAAATTTTACTTAATCTTTACGTTTTCTCTTTTTCGGAGTCTCCCCTTTTGTTCTTTATTTTCCTTCTATTTTTTGTGTCAGTTTCACCGGGACCTCCAAGGCCCAGGGCCCCTAGTTTCCAACTAGGCTGATATAGCCTTTCGTCGGTCATGGTGTCGCGAAGTGTCCACGATATCAAATCTTTGTTGTTGATGAAAGAAAAAAGTGTGATAGTTACTTATTCACAATCTCACTCAGTTTCATTTATTTTGCTTTAATAATAATTAAGAAAAAAAAAGCACAAAATGCCTTTCCTCTACATTAAGAAAAAAAAATCTTTATTTCACCAACCACGCAATAAATGGTAACCCTATTTCTACATAATTTCTAATCTTTTTTACAAAAGCATACATTTTGTTAGAAAATCTCTATGTACGTAGATATACAATTCTATTTATATATATAAAAAATAAGTAAATACATACATGTATATGGATCGATAAAAAATATATGTAATATAAATTAATGAACATAAATATATAGAGCAGAGATGAATGAGTAGGGTACCGTGAGAAAAATTTAACTGTTCAAAATGTTCCACGGTTTAGAAAAGTATGAAAACCCCTGGGTTAAAATAAAATAATGTTCTATTACAAAAACTACATTTGTTAAAAATCAGTTAGGTTATATATAGAATGAATAAAACAATGAACTGATATTTTTCATAAATAGTGGTCTTTGGTCGTTATTCCGGCGGAGTCATCAAGCGTTTGTGGCATGATGAAAAAAAGAAAAAAAAAAAAAAGAATCATCATCAAATTTATGGCCAGATTTAAAGTTGAGAGAAGGGGGGGGGGGTCATCAAGTTTTCTATAAATAGTTTTTTACAAATCATATTTTAACAACGATTAAATACCGATATATTTTGAAATTTATTTCAAAATACATTTCTTTTGGAAGCTCCACGAAAAGCCTAAGAGTTATACTAGTTCCAGGACCCGCCGAAGCTCAAACACCACCGATCTATGGAAAGGGCTTCAGCCCTTAAGCTCCTCCTGTGAACTCACGAATAAAAACAGTGTTCTATGCAAAAGGAAGTGGCATCAAAATTCAACAAGTGGGGTGAACTGTTTCGCAAGTATTCTTCTTGAAAGCCGCGCATGGCTTCACGTCCAGCAAAAAGGTAATTCTATTCAGGGTTAAGAATTTCAATGAAGTACTTACAATTCTTCAGGAGAAGAGCAATGACTAGAATCCACAGCGCCGGGTTAACGTTGTGTCTCTTCATTTCGCACGATCATCTGTTCTGGAATCCTTCTGGAAAAGAAAAGAAACATTCTTCAGATATACGATTCATCGGCAGAAGAATGCAAATTTCTGCACATGCTTCAGCGATTATTCGGTAGTGCACTATCACGTAATGAAGTACCGATAGAATAAATTAATATGTGGAATTGTTTTACAGGGTCAAATCGTGAGGCTCTGCAATAAAAGTTTCTTTCTGAAGTGTATAATTGTGCCATCGAGTTTAGTTATCACTCGGCGAGAAAGTTTATGCAAATGGTGTGGTCTTGTTTTTGCTCTTGGAAATGAGCAGTTAATTTTTATTGGGCCGTGCTTTGTTGTGACTCGATAATCCTGCTCGTTGAGCAATGGCTCTAAACCTAAATTTCATTTTGTTGCTAGAATTAATTCTTAGTGTAATAAAGAGTGTTGCGTTGTATATATATATATATATATATATGTATGTATAAAGAAGGCTTTAATATGCTTAGAAAGGTTTTATCAGACATTCGATATGCACAAGCTGTGGCACTTTCCGAGTTATAATGAAAAGTAGAAAAAAGTATTCTATTGCTTTTCAAGTCGATTTTAAGTACATTTTAAGAAAAGAGCGATGGGACAAGACTATCGTTTTTCACTAATTTCAAACATAAGGGGCTGTCCACAATGATGTCTAAATTTAGGGGGGGGGGGAGGGTTGTAAAATTGTGACAGTTTGTGACACAGGGCGGGGGATCAAAAATGATGGGAAAAGTGTAGCATCATTTATGGACAGTTCTAAACCATTGAAAAATGCTTTATCTGTTCAATTTATGCTGTATGTGATACAAAAATCTTATATTAGATATGTATAAACCAAGAACTTAAAACTGCAATATAAGAAAGATTTTGCTTGAGTTTGAATTCCGAATTTCTTTAGCTCACTGATCTGTCTCTTAAAACGGTTAGCTACGCCTTTGATCAAATTTATCTCTATCTCAGAAACCAATAACTAATATTGGTTTCGCACAGTCTTCGACACAAACGGAACTTTTGCAGGAGGCTTTCTGCGCAGGCCATTCGTTCTAGTTCTACACACTTCTATTGACACATCCTCGAATAGTAACTCGTTCTTTTATTAGCTGTATCTTATTATATGATTAAATACAGTATTTTCCAAAGGTCATAGAAGTGAAAAATCAGCATGAAATTTTGTTAAGAATAATGTATTAATTTAAAATTGCTTCCAAATGCATCTTTGTTACAGGAAACCGTTTTATCAGTCTTTAGTGCAAACTTAGTGCTCATGCTTTCGGTTAAAATAGTACCTGAAAGAAATAGGGAAGTTTTCGGTTTTTCAATTTTATTTTTATATGATAGAGTAACATGTATGAACATCATAAGTGAAAAAATTTTTGCGATACGATAAGTAGTTTTTTTAAAAATAATTTTTAAAGTTCAAACGATTGTGACGTCAAATGGCACAGGAAGTGACGTCATGCGCTCTTTTGCCGCGGGAGAAGCCGAAGTACGTGCAGTTGGCTTCGAGGACGAAACGTAAGGCTTACCTCCTCGCATTTAACTCCTCGCGTTTCTGGAACATTATACCTCTCATCCTCTCGGATATATTCAAATACCATCATTGATGTTACTTGAGGAAGATTATTAGATTGTGCTTTAACGAATCCGGCCTTCATAGTGTGTTCAAAAGGATTATTGAATTTCTAAAAAATAAAAATATCAGTGCGCTCAAAATGTCCGTAGCGAAAACAAGGGATCTTCGGCGGAAGGCTGCCCATTAGTGCCCTGTGACGTAAGCTCGTGACGTTTCAGAAGAGCGCACTTTTGCGCGTGGATTTTTAAAAATTTATTAAAAATCAACCATGGTGTTTTAAAATTCGACGATGGCTAATTTTTCAGTTTTGAGGGTCAATTAACAATATCCAATAGTCAAAATATGGACATTTAATAGGTTGCAATTTCCCTATTATAACCACCTCAGCGTAGCGTAGCTAGCGTGCCGGATTTTGAGTGCGGATGAGATCATAACTCTATCTCTCTAAGTAGAATATAAGCCTGGTAGAATATACCCAACAGAACATCGGGAAAATATTTCTGAAAAGTTTTCGTCACTGCCATTTCGGGAGACGGTCAAAGTTATCAGCGAATTTGAATCTCAGTGAGACACCCGGACCGTCAATCGGAGCTTTCGTCGATCAACCATTGGGTTTCGATCGGCGGTTCGGATATCTGACTGAGGTTCAATTCTGTTGGTGAATAATACCATTAGGGCGATTTCGGCTTTTTCTTTTAATAATTTTGATCAACATTAAGTATGAAGAATGATAAAATAGTTTGCATTATTTAAATAATTGACATTCATTCTTTTCCATAAGTCTTGAATGATGAAAATTATGCACAAATGACTGATATTGCAACTTCAATATCTTTCTAGAACAACGTACAGAATCTCATTAACATTACAGGTAGAATTTCCTATAAAGTCTACAATCGAAAGTTCATTGAGAACATAACTAAAACATGTTGAACTACCCCAGGAAGAGCACAAATGGTTCAGATTTTAAGAACAGCCGGACAAAAAGGTTTTATGAAACATAAATTGCGATTAGAGCAAAATTGTGTGTCGTGGTTGGAATGAGAGTGGAGTCATACTTACATCGTTTCGATTGAATGAAAGTTTTGTAAAATCAACTGCAAAAAAACCAAGATTGCGTAAACTTTAATTTTAAGGCAAGCTTTTGTATTTAAATAGTATAGGCACTTCTTTCATTATAATAATCTTTTATCAAAAGTTTTTGTAACTTAGTACCATAAAATGACTTACACCACTATCATTCGGCCTTTATGCTAGGTTTACTGAAAGAAAGTCAAAGTAAGGAATGTTATAATGTAAAATGTTAATTAGATGCAAGCAGTAAATGTTGGCTGCTGGTCCAATCAGGGGGCACGGAAGCTGACTTAGGCTACTTTCTTTCTCACCGGAATAGCAGTTCAGGTTAAGGGGATCCGGGACACAAAAATCGTCACATTTTACAATCTTTTTTATCATTTAAAAAACTTTTCCGTTTTTCTTCTGCTTGAAATGACGTTTGAATCTTGTTTCTATCTTAATTAGAACGAAAGATATACTTATTTTTGTTGAATGCATTTAGTTAAATATTAGTTTAACTTTAAATCCGTTTTTCTCCATGATGCAATTTTTCCCATTCAAGCTCTTCTAAGTCAAAAACTGATAAATATAAAGTAATGAAATTTGGAGCTTATCTTTTACAAACAGTTAACTTTAATTTTTGCTCAGCAAATTTGAAAAAAAAAAAAAAGTTTACCGCATTTTTTTAAAAAGTATCTTAGTTTTTCGAAATTTTTCTTCAAATAATTTCTATTTTTCATTGAATTAATATTTTTTAAATTGCAGAACAAAAATTAAAACTTATATATTTGTGCATAATTTTTTGAAAAAAAGAAATAAAAATTGACCAAGACTATTTTGAGTTTAGCGATTTATAGCAACCAGATTTTTTAAATTAATTAAATTTAAATAATATTTTTAAAAATATTTATGTTATGATTTTGCTTATTAAATATATGGTGAATCAGTGCAAAAAATTAAAAACTCTAAACTGAAAATTTTTTTTTTCTTCAAAATGTGTCCCAGACCCCCTTAAATGACAATTTTTGTTAGCTCGAAGGGGAAACATAAATTCCCCCCGCAATTAGTACACTTAATAGATGAACTAAAGAGAAACCCAAATCCATGCTTAAATTGTTCAATTTTTAACTTAAGCCACATTATTTCAACCCTCCCATATACATTTTGCAATGCTCTGTATTATTTTACTGTGCAAATTTTGAATCAAAAATTTTATTTTCAATGAAAATTCAATCCAGCAGCTATACAATTAATAGGCGAACTAACACCAGGATTTTCTTTCGTGGTATTTTGCGCTGCTCATAAAGGAACAATAAAAATTACGTTTAATAACAACGAAACAATTGTACTACAACCCACAAACTTTTCCATTATATACAGAGTTGCATTTCTCTATGGAATTTATTTATTAACTTCAAATCAGCATGCACTGCACCTTACACCTGGTCGTAGTTATTCCGTGCTGATAACAAGTCCTAAAATCTTAAGCAAATCAGCGACTCGTTGTGAGTGACACGCCTTTATTCATTTCATTGTATGGGCAGGAATAGGAACGTGCATGAGAATGTAATGGACATCCCGCAGGTGTGGACTGGACATCAAAAGGCAGCGCATAACGCTATCTGGAACATTGATTTAAAATTGTTCTGCCGATTAAGCACCTGGGAAATTTTTTTCTCGGCAGGACGTCATCGGGACTGTGCTTCGCCTGCTCTTGTTGGAAATTAATCGATTGTTTCACCTCGTTTATTTTGCATGTCTGTAGGAGCGAGAAATCTCTCCAGAAAATTTGACGATTTATTGCTTTGTGTGTTATGTGAGCTCAGATCTGATATATCGCCTGCTCGCTTGACAGGAAAAGTCGATTAAGTCTTCAATTCTTCAGTCCGAAATTTATTTGGAATGAAATACAATCTATTGAGCACTCAGTGAAAGATTTATTATTATCTGACATTATTTCTTGTGATTTGATGTTAGGAACCAATAATCAAGATTAATTAAAAAAAAAGAAGCTATTCAAGCTTTTCAAAGGATACTAAATGTATTGATCAAATCAGATATGCATGTTAAACCATTATTATCAACGTGACTGTATTTCACTTGGAAGGAAGCCTTAACAGTTTCGTTAATGTCAAAGCAAGAGAAAAGTTAAGCATATTAATTATCTTTTGGGGATAAATAATTTTTAAAATATTCTATTACATAAATAATCAAATTAAAATAAAACTAAACCCAAATTCGATGATCCAAAGTCAATCCTAAAGGTATGGTTTAATCTGAATTGAAAATTTAAATTGTTCTGAATTTTTACACTTCTTTGCTTTCGAACTCTTATCAACGAATATTAGCAGCGTTTAGATGAGAGGTTTGTATTATCCGTTTCTCATGAGAAGGCACTTCGCCCCGCCTTCTCGAACGCTAAGCAAATTTTACGCGGGGGGTGATTGGTAAACATATCCCCGTGCTTCTAAACGATACAACCTTAATTTGGGCGTTCATTTTAATGTGCTAAAAAGTCTTGGTTTCCTTTACTTCAGTTGCTTCACTTATCTGTTGTTACATTCGCTAATCTTACATTTTAAAAACTGCTGCTTTTACGACAAAGTGCTATGATCGGAATATAACTTCTTTCGAAAATAGCGAAATAGAAGCATCGGTTACCACGTGACGAAGGCGGAGTTAAGTGCCTTCTCGTGGAAAACGGACAATGCCTCGCATTTCCCCGTTCCAACTCCGAAGAAAAATCGGTCGGAAGATTCACCGTTCACATGTGAAGAGAGATTGTTCTGTTGTATCCAAAAAAAGCGGTGTTATTGAGCGGCTATACCCAGCAAGTAAGTAAACTTGTTTCGCGTACTGCATTCTGAGTAAAAACCTCGCCTTTACTCCGGTCGACAGCAGGAGGAAGAATGATCCAAATTTACCCGGGAAATTACCGGAATGTGGTTGAAAGCAGATTTTTTCCGGGCCAGAAAAGGTCCATTTAAACACGGCTGTAATGAGAGTAAAATGTGGGTCTCAGTTTGGTAAAGAGAATAAAAATCCGGTGAACTTTTTTCATGTAAACTCTTCCTTCGCCACTTTGTGGGCAGTGCCATTCGGTGCCACTGCCCCGGAAACGTTGCACGAGAGAGAGAGGGGGGGGGGAATCCCCTTAATTTTGGAGAAAAAATTAAAAAGATTTTCAAGTATAGGTAGAGTTGCATAAGGAAGGGCAAATTCGAAAACTGAAACAGAAAGCTATAGATGCGGCAAACATACAGCTGGAAATTCAACTAGTCGGATAAAGTTGATCTGCAAATTGTCTGCCAAACTGCGAGTTTTAAGCTTGACAGTTAGCTCATACGCTAGACTAGGTCCATTGAGTTGTTTTCTTGGGTAAATGCATTTTCTCAATCGATTGCTTTTTTTGGGATGCCTAACAATTTTCACGGAAATATTTGTGAATGTTTACTGTACATTATAGGATTGGTCGTGGTGGCTTGACCCCTGAGTCATTGGACTCGAAACTGAAGGGTCGTGAGTTCAATGCCAGGCGGTCAAAGGTTATCTGTGTTCGCTAACAAGGTAGTAAAATCTGTCGTGGTAAAAAGTCCCGCCAAGTTTTCATTTCAAAGCAATATCTCTGAGAGTACTGGAACCGAGATTGTTTAGTTCCTGATCTGAATAATAATAATAATATTAAACACACGGAGCTGCCTTCAGGGCTTTATCTAACAAATTAAGAAGCGGGGTGGGAGCAATGTTTACAAATTATATTAAAAATTCCCGAAATACTACATAACATTTCTCAAAGCCCTACCTCAACACACACTTGCTGAAATGACGGGACTTTATCGTTTTTTGCTCTGAAACCTACGCTACTCTCTGCTATAACTCGTAAAACCTTAATGTTGCTTTTAGTACCTCATTTTCAAAACACATTCCATTTAATGTATTAAAATTATTTAAGTTTGTATTTGAACGAAAATAAAATTAAGAATTAGAACCTGCTTTGCAACTGCATTACTACCTTATACGAATTATCGTTGGTTGATGGCAAAAGCATGACATGGGAAAGATATTTAAAAGAAAATAAACGATGCGTTAAAAGTTCAAAATTCAAGCAGCAAAACACATAAATTTTCACAGCATCCTTTTCCCCAGACCAACAAATATTTAGATACTGAGTTTCTTTGGACGCATATTTTAATCTGAATTGTACATTACTAACCCTTTTGCATAAGTTCAACATTTACGTAATTGCGAATTAAGTGTTAACTGGCCACGACGCCATGAAAATGAGCACGCAAATCGTGCGCCATGGATTTATGCTAATGCGAACCCTGGAAAAGGTTTTCATTGATTGCTTTTTTATCCAAAAACTGTAATTAGCCGGCAAATGAACGTAATCCATCAATGCCAGTGGACATTTCAACAAATCTGCGTACGCAAAAAATGGCAAAGAGCGGATTGATCAAGAGGAGGAGATTAACATCTCGGCGACCAAATCGTGTCATGGCAGTTTTGGAACGAAAGTTCAGAATTGATAAACAAAAATGTAAAAAGCAGAAGGAAATAAAAAAAAGAATAAGATCTAGGTGTTCTACCGGAGATCTGGGCACAGATTATTACTATGTAATCAGAAAGTAGGATAAAGTGGCCGTAATTGTACGGCAATTGGAAGATGGTAAAAAAAGACGCTAGGCAGAATGAAGAAAATAAAAAGAACTGCAAATTAGGTAACGGACAGTTGATGCCGACGAGCCTTCAGGGCCCGGGTTTAAACGAGTTTTAGATCGGTCAACTGTTTTGTATCTGACCAAAAGAAGAAGATGAGAAAAGCTTTATTTATTTTTTTTATTTCGCCTTCTGTTTGATTTCGTCTTCCTCTCATAGGATTGAGGAAGATTGTGTGAACAAGTTTACCAGTTAACAGGGGGAAGGGGGTTGAAAAGTAAAGATAAAATAAACGTTATTAAAGAACTACTTCGTAAAAATATGGCACACACCTGCTTCGAAGTTACAACAACCTTTTCGGCATCCTGTTTCAGGATCATGAAAATTTTAATAGGCAGAAAATTTTGTGCTTCGGTAAGTTTTATGGCTCTACTGGTAGTTTTACTTTAAAGATGAAGAAGGTGAAAACAGAATTGACATTGAATCTGGACTAGAAAAGATTTATAGCAATTTATTTTCATCAGTTTTTTATGGCCCATCAAATCACCATATGGTCAATCATCCTTGGAACTAATCAAATCGTATAACGTAGCAAAAGTTTCACTTGAACATGAGATGCAAAAGCAATTTCTTTTGCAGACGACGATAATTAATTGATGAATATGGATAAAAAGTAAAATTTAGCAGTCGTTTTCTATTTTTGTTTTTACACCTCACAAAGTTCAGTATGAAAAGCACCTTAGAAAGTCCTTTTATTGGATGAGAAATCTACTTTATATCTTATTTGATGCAGTCCAGTTGACAAATAAACTCAACAACTCAGGTGACTATTGTCAAAATTTAGGAGGAAGTACAAGTCTACGCCAGTTTATGACTGATCATTTTTTAAATCTGTTTTTGGCAATTTTTTGCAAGTGAAGTATATATGGCACACATGCCATAAAATGGCAGTACATGCGTTGAAAGACTTGTATTTTTTTGAAATAGTTCAGTAAAAGAAAAAGTAAAGGAAAAAAAAAAAACGAATGTTTTTAAACTTTGATAAAAATTTCAGAAGCTCTGTTGCGAAGGTAATTACAGTGATCAAGCATTGTTGGTAATTTAGTGTCGAGACCCATAATACATTTCTGCAAGTAGACGCAAGTCGCATTTCAGTTTTTACGTGGAAATATGATGTTAATCGCAGGTTTGATCTAATTATACGTGATTTTAGAGACGCAAATCGTCAACTGGATTTCGCACTATTAAAAACGTTTGGTGACAATAGAATGTTAACAGTAACCCACCTTTCAGGTAAAAAGAGAGTTGAGTACTTCATTGGGCAAGTAATGAAGGACGAGTATCATCTGCATGATAACTACGAAGTTTTTGTTGAATTAGTTGAAAAGAATAAAGGCATTTCTCCAAAAAATCACAAACTAGATGCATTGAAAAAAATACTGTCAGAAAATTGACTTTACTTAAAGAGGAGAGAATAAGGTCGATGTGACTCGACAGTGAAAAATTGCTAGACATAAAATTAAAGACACACAGCTTCTCTCATTTTACTTCTATTTTGATTTTTCAATAAAATTTGAAACTTTTTTTAAAAGTAGATTTATGTTAGAAAAAAGACCATAATTTTTTATATTTGTATGGGTGTATGTTCTTCTGTTAATTGAAAAATGTTTATCTCCACTTTTTTTTCAGGACGTAAATTTGACAAATTATGATTAAAAAGACAATAGGGTAAAGGCACCAGTAAGAGACTGGTTAACTCAAGTTTCTGAGCCTTTTAATGTATTTAGACTTTTAAAACTTTTTCTCTCTCATGCAACTACATCTCATCTAACGTTTGGCTGCTTCTGAATCCTTTGAATTAGTTATTTCTTTTTTTATTTCACCATCATTCCACGAGGTGCCATATATAGTTGGCTATGCGACAACGAAAAATTCACGGAAATTTTATTACTTAATACGGAAAGAAAAATAAAATGTTTAATCAAAATGTTGAATCTCTCAAAACGTAGGAAAATCAATTCAAAGCTATCAATTAATTGATCAGAGTTATATTAATTTAAAAGACTTTTCATACAAAGAAATTTAGAGAAATAAGAGAGAAAATATAATGTTAGCTAACTGAATTAAAATATACAAAAATAAATTAATAAATAACACCCCCCTATCACCTTCGAGTTTTCTTCAATTGTCTATAATCCTATTTTTCATAGTCATCTCACCTCATACACTGGTAAGCTCAAGTGGCGTCTAAGTAAAAAATGCGCTTATTTCTTGTAATTGATGGTTCGTGACTACGTAACGCGCATATTCTTTGATGCAGCTAAAATCCATTTTGATTTTTTGTTGTACAATATGCTTTTTAATTACATTGTAAAAATAAGTGATTCTCGGTCTATCACTAATGACTATCTCTTTTGTTTTATTGTTGAAATATGAAAAAAGTAAATATATAAATTATGTTTTCTGGTAGTTTACTTAAATATTTGTTTTTGACAATTCTTCTTAGTTAATCAATGCTGGTTTTATCATTCAATATTTTATTTATTCATTTATTTTTTATTCCCGACAACCGATAAAATCCTTGCGTTTGGCGGCGTATTGGCAGTAGTGCAGTCAGAAAGCATTTCAGAGGGGATCATAATAAGTTTTAGCCCTTTTTTACGTCCAAGAAAGGAGTATTTCTGAATTTCGGAGGGGATACATCCTAAAACTCTCGGGGTATGCTAGAAGAATTGTCGACTTGAGAACTTCGAAGCCCCTTGCTCGAAAAATGCTTGTATGTGTCCCTGGTTTTTCTAGCTTTCTTGCATGTCTGAAACATTTCTTTACCAGTTTTTAAATTAAGTACAGTTGTCTTGCATAGTTCTCTTCTTATTTAGAAAATTAAATAGTTGTAGTTTGAAGCCCTATAAAATGGGAGCTTTGCTTCCCGAAGTTAATGTATGCATTCCAGACTTTCATCGAACATTTATATCTCAATGCGTTATTCCTCACTAACCTATAGTCATCGCACAAGTGTAAACACAACTCTTAAACACACGATCTGAGAAAGGAGACTTCCTTTAATACGAAGTTATACATGAATTACATCTAACCCGACCTTTACCATCCCAGATGAACAGGATTAAAGCTTTGTCAGCAAGACCCACTTCACCGAGCACCCGTTAATTGAAGTGGGTTTGTGCTTGTGTACGGGCCTTGACGAATAGTCCCAGACACCCAAACGCGTATTCCTATCCAAGGCTCACGACCCGTGACAGGAAAGACTGACTGCTTGGCCGTTATTGTTGTGCGCCTGAAATGCGTCCCTCTTCGCCTGATGAGTTCCTGTTCCTTGTTCAATGCTCGTCTTGGTGTCTGAAGCCTCGAGTCGTAACTCAAAAGCAGAGACGATGTGTCAAGGTGAACGGTCGAGGGATTTGATTCAGGGAAGGAAAAAAATGGACCAGAGAATGAACGACAGAGTGATCAAGCACAGGAATATATCGAGAGTTGTCGCGTGAAAGGAGTGAGATTCTTTGAAAAATACAAGTTTCCCCACATCAAAAGGAAGGAAAGGGAAGAAAAAAAATATATGCAATATAATTTTGACCTTTTATACCGTTCTGCGTACGTGCATAAAGTGAAATGAAGCACCTAGAAGAAAACAGGTGTAAGTGTGAAATTAAAAATTTGGGGATACCGCACTGTGCCACACTTTAAGATGTTCCTGAAATTGTAAGGTAAAGTGATGTGATATCCATGCTGCCTGTACTTCTTAACGTAAAATTCTGTTTTACTGTAGAAACACTTAGGCTAAGGGCGCTGTCTAAACAGAACGAGATACAAAGTGGGACTCGACCTACCTTCTCATTTCTTGGAGAACTGCTCAATGGCCCCTGTACTGAATGCGATTTAAATTAGGAAGGAACGGGAAGGGGGAATTTTAAGCTTCGCATCACAAGTCACGTGGTGTACCAGGCGCTGCGTTCACTTACGTTTACCGGTAAAATTAACTGTAAAATTTTGCTGTACTATAAACACTCCATTTTACAGTAATATTTGAATCAAAATTTTCCTGAATTTTAAAACGTTTAGAAATTACAGAAGAAACTCATCTTTTTGGGGGCAGGATGTGATACTAGTAGCCGTGGTAGTGCTTACTGTTTATTACCCAAGCTTTGCCTTCAATTAACAAGTTGTACCACGCTATCTCTGAGGACTCTCACTGGTGAGATAAATTTAATTTATCCACTAGTATGTTGTCACTCTCAGCTTCAATGAGCTGAAATATGCCTTCAGATCGGTTATTCCCTATTCCAGACTGATGAGTTCAAACAAGGACGAAACTACAGTCTCTGGATGTGATAACCGGGTTGTCGTTATAGTGCATGTAGTTCTGCCTCAGCCCTGCCTTGGGGGATAACTACTGCATTATACAATATACGCAGTGATCCGAAAAACACGAGACCCATTAGAAAATTTTACATTCTTAAAATACTATACATAATAAATATTTTTTGGCTAGTTGGCAGCATTTCATTTGTTGGAATAATATGCCTTTTGCTATTTTCATTTTCAGTTTCCCTGTGCACAGGCTCTTTCAGTATCTTTCAGTATCTTAGTTTGTAGTTTAGTTAAGATGGTCTTTTATAGTACAGTAAAAATAGCGGTCGGACCGAAACATCCAAAAAAAAAAAAAAAAAAAAAAGCTAAACCTGGTGCAAATTGTTCATTACCCTCCCAATAAGAACAGGTAAAAAGTCCCACCCGATTGTGCGTCGATTTTCGGAATGGGGGGCAGCTAAAAATTGCTGTTTTGAGCATTTTTTCGGAATTTTTTGAGTAAATTTCAAGAGGGAATATTATGTCATACTAATTTTAAAAGCATGAAAATAAAGGCGTTTACCCCCAAGAGGGATGACACAACCCACCTAGAGCCCCCTATCCCCGTAAAACGAAGCAGTACCCCCCGATCTCCCCCTCCATACATTTCAAGTGGAAATATTATTTTATGCAAAGTTAAAGTTAGTAATCAAGTGTGTCCATACTGTAAGTGCGATGGTGCCCCTCTTTCCAAAGCTACAGCACCCCCTCCCCCGAAAAAAAATAATGCGCCAGTCCTCCCCCCCCTTCTTTCCATTTCAAGTAGAAGTATTATTGCATGTAAATTTAAAATGCATTAAATCAGGACTGTGCGCCCCACAAGCTCACCTCCCAAAGCGAAATAATATACTGAAAGATTACCCCTCCCCCCCTTCTGATGGCACATTTAATTAAATGGTCAGAAAAATTATGCTGAACTGGTTTTTTCCCCTTTTACTATATTGCTTTCTTGATGTACTTAAAAGCAAAATTTTTAGTTTGTGTTATAACATGTATGTCTCAAATACGTCATCAGATTGAGATAAAAGCTCCAACAGAATTGGAGTTTTCAAATGATTTTTCCTAAGCTTGTAACAAAAAGTCTTCGTTATCAAGATCTTTTTTGGAATCTAGATTCTCGGCAAAATCGTTATTGTGGCAGCTATGTCTGACACAGTTTGCGCATATAGTTGAGCACTTCAGTCCACTTTCAGACTTATCAAACATTCATTTTTTCAATGAACCCCTCAGAGCAAGCACAAGATATGAGGCGAAGAAAGTCTTCTAGAGCGGAAGGCTTGCTGCTGTAATAGGACGTAGATATTTCTGTGGTGCTTTCTCCTTCTTTGTACCCATCAAAAATGACACTAGCTTTCCCTTACTTACAAGTGACATATACACTGCATTGCTGGCATATTTCCTTGAGGCTTGCAGATCATTACCAAAAAAGAAAAAACATGATCGAGAAGGTATCTCCCATCTATAACGTATATGACACCAACTGTTTATTTTGTGATGGTGGCGTGGATGGATCTTTTGCTTCAGGGGGGGGGGGGATAATAACACTTAACTATACAGGTTTTCTTTACTTCTGAAACCAGATTCATCGAATACTGATGGAGGATCAGCAAACAACTCGTACTAGAAGTTTTTAGCAATTTGTTGTTTCATCTTTTTTACTCTTCATACTATTCGGGGTAAAAGATGGTTTGGGCTTACACATCTCTACAGATAGTTACTACTCTCGTAACAGAAGCTAGAGACATAATTGCATACCTCCTTTACAAAGAATTGCCACTACATTTTTTGCCTTCCATATCCTTTTATGTTACTACCCCTCATTACATTTCACCTTATTATCAGCGACCGACCAGTATCGGCGAGCAACACCACTACCAACTTGAGTCAATACCCATAGGGATGGAAGAGCCGTATTTAGCATTCTACTATTGCTCATTGCTCTCATCAAAACTTCTACCATCGTTGAATCGCTACAGGTTCTGGACCACCTAAATTTCACTGCGTTAGATCGTTGGGTAGCTAAAATAACATATTTATCAATTTTTTTTTTAAATTGCATAATGTACTCGAAAGTTTCAGATAGTGTTGCAAGTATATGTTCGCATATTTAGCATGATTCACATAATCGGCTGCGTAAAAGAGAGGCGGCTAGGTGTTTGCAAACGAGAACCCCCACCGACTTGGAGGGTGCAGAATTGCAGCATTGCCCGTCTCACTGTTGGCAATTTCGGTTTATCCCCCCTTACGGTAATGGCAAAAGATTAAAGAAAAGTTGAAGTAAATGAATTAAGAAGAAGGAGATAAACTGCAGTCAATTTGGACTATTTTTTATGCTGCACAGGGATTTTGTTTTAGATATCACCCCAGCGCTCTAATCAGTTTAATAACTCCAGTCACAACTAAATTGGTTCCTGAGCTAGCTTAGATCTTTTAGAATTATCCTTCTGATATTACTATATCATTGTGTGGCATTTTGTACTTCGGAAAAGTTTTAAATCTGAAATTTTTTCATGAACTTCACTGCAATCGTTGATTTTAGAATGCAAATTCATGGTCCCCCCCCTCCCCCAAAGCGATGGTGCACCCCTGAAGTGTGACGAAGTACCCATCCAGAGTAAAAGCCATCAAAAAAGAAAGAAATACCCCTTGAAAAAAATGAAAAAACTGCCTTAAAAATTCTAATGACGCAATCTGCGCCATGGACGCCCCCCCCCCCCGCCTGTGCGCCCCGGTAAATTAGCATGTTTTTCTATGAGAGTTTATTATTTTACTATTATAGAGTGTGATTCCTGCGACTTTTGAGTATTTTTTTTTAAGTAATAGAAATTATTTTTATTTAAAAAGATAATTAGTTCGTGCCCCCCCCCCCCTTTCCCCAAAAACCGGACGCGCAAAGTGCTGGGACTTTTTACCCCTTCTTGCTGGAAGGGTAAGAAGTAATTTGCATCAGGTTTCAACTTTTTTTTTTTTTGGATGTTTGGGTTTGGCCATTTTTGGCCTAATTTCACTGTACTATTAGCAACATTAGGAGTTTTTGATGCAAAGGCTTTTAATGATAGATCTCTCACGTGTGGATTTTTTGGGGTAAACTGAACACTCTTGTTCTAACTTTAACATAGCCTGTCATATATCATATGAAATCAAACTTCCTTTGCGAAGAACACAGAGTCAAGTTTATCAATGCCATTTTATCAACGAATAACTTTGGCTATCAACAGTAACTTGATCATTTAATTTAATTATTAGCTTCCCATTCTTGAGTGACATGCACACAGAAAATATGAAATTTCAATTGCTTCAAAGCTGATATAGCTCATTTGATAAGATATCTTATGTGTGCTTTCAGAGTCGGCAAGTAGACTCTGGTGCAGAAAGAGTTTATCATTAATTTTATTAACAATGGCTTCAAATGAATAAGTTAAAAAAAATTGCTTGATAATTAAAAATCTTAAATCCATGTAAAAACCAACTTGACCACATTACAAACTGAAAGCTGCTGAAATTGTCGTCGAGCATGGAAATGAAAATAAAAATGGCGTGTCGTTTCGAAAATTATAGTGCTAACTAACCAGCCAAATAAATTGTTTGAAATTACTATTATTTTTAAAATAAGACGTTTTTATAACGGGTTGGGTGACTTTTGGGTCACCCTGTATTACAATGGTTGAAATAGCCAGAAAACAATGTTGTTAGACAAAGTTCACGATAACATTTAGGGTTATTATAAAACTGATTTCCAAAATTAATCATTCAGTCCTATTCCACAAATATCGAATGATCAGTCAATATTATATTACAACAATTGAGCTTATCAAAGCAAACACCGTTAGACGAAATTCACGACTATAGTTCAGCTTTATGATCAAAGTGATTTCTTAAATTACTTCTTCAACGCTATTCCGCAAATATCGAATGATCAGCCAATTCTTCCGGTTCAGCTGCCGAAAATGAAAAGAAGGTGGAGTCGTTGAACGAAATATTTCATTATATTAAAAGTGGAGCAAAATCTATGGAAGCTCAATCAAAATGCCAACAGTTATATCAGACACACGATAAAAAGCAAATATATTCATTCGTGAATATTATCTAACTTTTTTTTAGTGCACTGTGAATAATGATTGTCTATAACGTAATTCAGGAACACAAAGATGTATCGTTTTCCTCGAGGAGAGTGCACGATTTCGGTGGGCGGGGAAGCGTGGGACTATTCTTGTTGCCCGACTTCCGTTTACATTCCAAGGGCCTTAGGACCTTTTAGTGATGAAACCAATTTAAATGAGAATTAGTTTACTGCACGGTATTGGAGAACCTTTATATTAGGAGCAATTATTGTGCAGAAGTAGTAATTTGTGTTTAATAAGAAATTTGCTGATTATGATTTTATTCTTACCAACTGACATAGTTTGGTTATTACAGGTTAGCTCCGCTATACATCTAAGCATTTCTTTGTCAGAAGTAAATACGCTATATTTTCACGGTATCATGCATTAATGGAAAACAGACAGCAAAAAAAGTAATTTTGAAAGGAAAATTACTTAAAATAATTTTGTGAGGGAAAAACAGTCCCAAGATTTTAATCTTCTGAAGTTTTCATGTAATTATATAAATACCTTCATTTTTTCGCTATGTTAAAAAAAAAGTGTAGCCCACATTTTATTATTTTTTAGCAAAACTTTCACTATTCTTTTCTTACGCAAAAATTTAGGAATCTTTTAAATTAAACATGCGAGTTATTCTGAGGGAGAAAAAGAGAGAGACAGAGAGATGAAGTTTTAAACAAAATACTGTCAGTCCAAACAATCAATAGTAGTATGATTGATCTATACTTTTTGAACATCGAATTTTATTCTAAGTTAATTTTTAATCGGTAGTATTATCGAATTTGGAGAAGCTATGATTAATGAAAAACAATTTCTCGTTTTTGAAATTAATAATAGGGTAGACCGGGCGGGACACATTTACGAGAATTTTTTTCAATGAATTTTATAATTTTTTTGTTTGAACATAGGATATTTTAGACATTGTGGTTTTATGAAGCAATTAATGAAGCCATAATTTGTACATTCAGTTGTTGCTCAGCTTGTGTTTTTAACCTTAAAAAAAGTCTTTTGAGTCCAAGTTGGTTGCGTCGGCAAGTTTGGATTTGTTTTTACCGTGTAAATATATTTAATAACTTATCTGTCCATACAAATACAATTCAAAAAAAAAAAAGGGTAAAATTCTGCTTTTTTTTATGTGTTTATTTGTTTTTAGCAAAGTATTATTTATCCACAATAAGCTTCAAAACGTTCAACACAAAATTTACTCGGCTTGGTAGAAAACAGATTTTCCTATTCGCATGTTAAACCGAAGCTCGACTGATGCTCAAAAACTTGTGAGAATATTTGCTAGGGAGCAGCAACAATCTGCTATGACTGTTGGCCCTCCAGTTATAACTCGTTTTTGAGAAAGGGCTCTGCGTAAACGTGCCCCATTCTACCCTACATACGTTATCCAGTTTTAAAAAAATCAAGTATTATTGAAAATTTTCAGACATCATTATTTAATTTATTTACTGGTAACTTCTGCTTAGTACTGGGGGTACACATCATTTGGGGTGCGCTCGAGCGCCGCAGCACACTGAAAGTTGGCGTCCCTGTGAATTTTAGCTTCTTTGGAAGGGCTTATATGATTTAAATCATAACTGTCTTGAAATTCATCGACGAGGGAGGGGCCCGTACTATGAACAGGCAGGCCCCAAACCTAAATTTTTGGGAGGGGGAAAATTGCCAATTTACCGAGTGAAGCTCCGCATTTTACCAAATAAAATTTTGGCCGTGATAAACATACTTGGCTCTAAGAAGAAGACTTAACCCATAAATAAATTCAATATTTTAATGCTGCCTAAAATTTTGCGGTCGATGAAACTTATTTTATGAAATCACAATGACTTCTCTTGGCCTTCCAGGGGGGGGGGGGGGAGTTATAGTGAGCATTCCTCAAATTTTACATTAAATTCGTTTCTATTTTGTATGTTTTACCTTTTTTAAAAATGGGACCAGGGATACAATGAAGGGGGGAGAGATGCTTTGGAACCTTCGGCCTTACGCTGCATTTCCTACTTAATTATGTTAATACTAGTGGTACCCGCACGGCTTTGGCCGTAGTAGAAAAATTAAAGGTCTTTTGGTTCGCCTGTACTTTTACAAATAATGGATGATGAATTTCTCGCCAATTTGGTATGTTAATTCGCTTGCCCATATTACTGTTCCACGTCATGATAATTTGGTAATTTACTCGCCCACGTTATGAAAATTTGCTTGGTAAAATGTTCTTGCGATTGGAATACAAAAAGAACAAAATCGAATTTTCAAAAAATCGCCTTGAGGTGCACACCTCCATGCTACAAACTATTTCTGTGCCAAATTTTGTGAAAAATCGGCCGAACGGTTTAGGTGGTATGCGCGTCACAGAGAGACATCCTGACAGAGATCCGGACAGTTATCCAGCCAAACTTTGAACTTTATTATTAGTAAAGATAAAGATAGTGTACACTTATACATGTAAGGATTGTTATAACAAACCCAGGAGGAAACTCCGATTTCGATAGGGAGACTATCAGTGAATTAAAAGAATTTAAAACTTTTCTAAATAAATAAAATGGAGTTTCTGATGGAGTTGTTTCTTGAAATTGAAAATATTTTAAATTACTTTTATGCACAGTTTCGGATACAATTATATTTATAGAAGGGAGATAGCACATGTTACCGAATGACCACAATGCTAAAAACGCCCCCTATCATAAAATTACAATGATAATTCTATTGTATCAAGAAATATAAAAGTATAGTCGGTATTAATAGTGCATTTTATATTACAGTGGAGAAATAATCTGCTGTAAAGAACTACCAAATCATAAATGACTAAAATATTTTGTATGTACGTACTGCATGCATGGTGCAATTAAAGGAGCGCCCGTTCACTGGTATCTCTACCAGGAGACCTAAATGCACAATCTTTCCGTTTCACGGAAAGCGCACTGATTTGTCTGAATATTCAGTGAATTGGAAATACACTATATGACCAAAAGTATTGAGACACTTAAAAAATTCACATTTTAAAGTATTTCTCGGGAAATAAAAGACCAATTGCTTTGTAACTTTTATCACATAAAAGGTATGTTGTAGCTGTCATTTTGCACTGAAAGTTATATCACCCATGCGTTTAGGGGACTACCAACAAATTAAGGAAAACAAAAATGTTTTTTGATCATCGTTCATTATAAATAGCTGAGAATTAGCTGTAAATTTCAGAAATTAAGAACCTTATCATGTACAATTACGTTATGCACTTTCGAGATGATATCCCTGATATTCATGAAGATATAAGCATTTTTTTTTCAGAGCTACGAATTTTATTTGAAGGTTTTTGGCTCATAACGTTTAAAGTTTTCCATCAAAGCTTACCAAATTTTCAGAAAACTTGACAGCACTCAAGAGATATATTAAAATTTGAAATTAAAATGTTGAAAATTTGATTAAATATGAACGTTTAAAGTAATTATTTTTTCTCTGCGCATGCGCGAAAGATAGCAATTTATAACTTTTATTTCTGAACCCCCAACTAGATTCTCCAACTCATAATAAAATTTCAGTTCAATATCTTAAAAATTCAAAAAGTTATCAGCGTTCTAATTAGCTGAATTTGAATAGCTCTTATGCAGACTACGAATCGTGAGGGATCGTTCTCCAATAATCTGTTTTTATCCCGTTTCACACTGAGCGATTGCAAGCAAATGTTCCAAACGCGCAAACGACCCCTAAACGAGTCGTCGTCTATCCAAGATCTATTCAAATTAGGCTCATTATATCGCTGATAACTTTCTAAATTTTTAAGATATTGAACTTTAATTTTATTATGAGTTGGAGAATCTAGTTGGGGTTTGGATTATGAAAGTTATAAATTGCTATCTTTCGCGCATGTGCAGACAAAAATGAATTGCTTTAAATGACCATATTTTATCAAATTTTAGACATTTTACTTTTAAATTTTGATATTACACTTCTCTTGCGTGCTGTCAAATTTTCTGAAAGTCTGGTAAGCTTTGATCGAAAAATTTACGTATTAGGACCCAAAAACCATCAAATAAAATTCGTAGTTCTGAGAGAAATGCTTATATCTTCACGAATACCAATGATATTTTCTCGAAATTAAGTAAAATGATTGTACATGGTAAGGTAACTAATTTCTGAAATTTACAGCTTATTCTCAGCTATTTACGATGAACGATGATCAAAAAACATTTTTGTTTTCCTCAATTTGTTGCTGGTCCCCTAAATGCATGGGTGACATAACTTCTAATGGAAAATGATAACTAAAACATACCTTTTATGCGAAAAAAGTTACAAAGAAATTAGTCTTTTATTTCTTGAGAAATCCTCAAAAATGTGAATTTTTGAAAGTGCCCCAATACTTTTGGCCATATAGTGTATGTATGACGCATTGGTTTGTCTACTGGTAGAGTTATCAACACAGGGCCACGAGTCACTCGTATTCACAACAAGCTGCAAAAAATTCCTCAATCCACAATCCGTCTACCATCTACTCTACAAACATCGTAACAAGGCTGGTTAGTAGCTGATTCTGCTAGCTGATGATTTATATAGTTTACGGTTGTTAGTTTGAGTTTTAACTAAGCTTCGAGGCAATTACAGAATGTTAAGCGATTTGAAACGCATACAGCACAACCAAAAAAAAAAAAAAAAAACCTTCAAATATCAACGGTATCGAAATCATGCTGAATTGCAAAACTGGTTAATAAGTATAATTTAAGGCCATCATTTGGGTTGATATCGTGGCTTAAGGGTCTAGTTTGTGCAGAATGACAAATCCAAACCTTTTAATGGAAAATCCCACATAAAAGTTTTATTATACACTTGGCTATGTAATGGTTCCGTATTTTCCCCTTTTCTTTTTTTTTTAAACTTTAGAAGAAAGAAACATTCGAACACAATCAGAAGGCAAGTTATTTCCTAGTAACTT
Organism: Uloborus diversus; assembly: GCF_026930045.1. Classification (NCBI taxonomy): domain Eukaryota; kingdom Metazoa; phylum Arthropoda; class Arachnida; order Araneae; family Uloboridae; genus Uloborus; species Uloborus diversus. The sequence continues at coordinate 84,407,084 of NC_072737.1, read as the reverse complement.
CTCTAGTATATCTCTGAATGGGCAGGTAAAGAGTAAACGTGTTACAAAAGCGAGGGAATCACTCACATTCTGATCGATTGAGGTTATTTACTCTGTCAGAAAATCTCACGTTGTTACTGATTCAGAGCATTCATCAGCATGGGCACAATAGCACGGTTTTCTTCGGAGTAAACTGGCTGCGGGACTGTAATTATAGAGCCAATGGTAAAATAGATCAATCGTAGTTTAGGAAGATTCATATTCGTAAAGGGAATGATAAGTTGGTTTGCCTGTAATCTTTTTGTTTGGCAAGTAATGTTTTTCGGCGTTTAATCTTCCTTAAGCAACAGGAAGTGAATGAAAGAACGTCACTGTTGGAACAATATTGCTTTTATTCAAACGGAAAGTGATATAGATTTGAAACAAATGGGAATAAAGAGGCAAACGTTACTAAAAGAAATAAATTGTCAATGCGTAGGTTCGAGTACAGACAGGTTAACTCATTTTTGATAAGATTGTTTTTTTAAAGCGAATCTGTAAATTTAATATAAATCAAAATTATATCTATGTCAATTGCTATGCAAGCTATTACACATTTTCTTCTTGATCTTCCATTTCTTAGGCTCTCTACAATTTTTGTGTTTTGTTTCAACTAGTTAATCGTTTGTATATTTTGCTCAATTTAATTCAGTTTTTGTCTTAGTATTATAATGTCTTCTTTTTTAAAAAATTTTTTTTTTCGTATGATTCGTTCGCTATTTGATGAATATCGAGTGTAACATGTGAGTCTAATTTTTCATAGAAAACATTTTTTTTTTTTGCAGATACTTCGGATCTCTCTCTTTTGCTCAGTTGAAAAGGTTAGCTTATTACACTGTAAAAAAAATGTGTAAGGTTACCAGTATTAATGGGTGTAACGTTACACGAATTCTGAAGTGTGTAGCATTATTGTTTTAAAAACTGTAATTGTTGGACGAACCTTGCACTATGGGTTCGGACCCCACTCAGGTCATTTCCTCTCTTGGTGAAAGTTGTCTTATTTATGTATTAAAATATATAAATAATTGGTGTACATTGGTTGTTAAGAAGCATGAACTTTATAAATCGTTCACAAAAGTCGGATGAAAGTTAAATTTTTGTAAGCATGTAGAAAATTCTGGTGTAACCTTACGCAGAGAGGAGTGAGACGTTACGCTATAGTTACATTACCATGGTGTAACCTTCCACAAGCGATGCGTAAAGTTACACCAGTTATATCAGTTAAGTTACTCCAGAACTGTGGAGGCAGCTAAGCTGCCACCGATTTTATGGAGTAAGGTTAATTTTTTACAGTGTATGCTCTAAAAGCTATTTCTGAATTCTATGTTTCTTTTTATCATTTTCATTGGTGCTTTTAATTACGTCGAGCCATTTTAATTCTCATTGCTTCGTACAAAAGTTTTGACCTTTTTAAAATTTGTATACATATTAATTAGCACAATAAAGCAATTTCTCGAAAAAGAAGTTGCTCTTCACGAGTAAAACTTAAGTTTTCTATAGAGCATTATGTCTCTCTAAAGTTTGTGTTCATGTTTTTACTTCCTTTTCCAAAAAAGGAAGTATTGTATTCGGGAAAAAATTTTCACCCGAAGTTTGGCCTTAATTTCCATTTTGCTCACCCCCCAATTAATGTTGAGTTTTTTTTTCAACCCGACCACACGCGGATAAGTGCCTAAGAACGTATAAACACACAAAATATCCATTTTGACATTCCCCGAGTTAATTACAACGACTTTTCTTGTGACGTCCGTATGTGCGGATGTGCGTATTTATGTCGCATAACCCAAGAACGGTATGTCCTAGAAAGTTGAAATTTGGTACGTAGACCCCTTGTGGGGTCTAGTTGGGCACCTCCCCTTTTGGTTGCTACTACCTAACGTAACTGAGTAGGTTTAGTTTTAAAGACTAATTTCGCATATAGTTAAACTAGTGTTTAATTCAGGATTCGGTGGGTTGTCAGTTACGTTATGTAGTTGTTTATAGGAGGCCCCGACTTCAAAAGGTTATTAAAAATTAAGAGATCGTATATAATTAGTTAGGTATTTAAAATAATTCATCGTATTGTAATTTAAATCAGTGTTTATTTTATAATTCGGTGTTTAGTTTAGTTGATTTTTGTACTGGAATTGTAAAATAAATTTCATTTCCATGTTTGGGTAGGAAATAGAATGTAAGTGTAATCAGTTATTTTTTGCTTTTTAGTCCCTGGGTATTTTTTGAAGGCGTTTTTTTTTTATTTAAAAGTAATTTTTTACTTCTATTCTACTTCATCTTTCCCTCAGTTGGTTTAGGGTAGAAATGTTATTAAATAACGACGACTTGCCTAGACTTTAAATCAGCTAGTTCCACATATTGTAAAAAAGAAGTATTTTTTCTTAACTTAGGTTGGGTATTATTTCAAACTGCATCAGTAGAAAAAACGAGTAACTGCTAATGTTGCCTACAAATAGAGAAATTCATGATTTAAAAAACTCACTAACTACACAACGTGCTACAAAATTCAAATGTTCTTATTGCTCTCTGAAAATTTATTTAGCATGGAGTCAACCGGTTTACACTCTAAGTCAGCGATATGCTATTTTCACAATTAGAACAATTTTCAGAAAACAATAGATTTTATTTTGTAGCTTAGGCGCATGAGATATTAGCAGAAGAATAACTTTTTAAATAAAAAGTATCAGGAAGTTAATATGCAATTGAAAGGTAATTAAGTGTGATTCGACTATAACACCATCTTATGCATCTTTAGATTTTGTCTCGGTAAAAACATGAAAATTTTTAAATCTACTCTTCCAGGTTACACATTTTTATTTCATTTCCTAAAAACAAATTATTTTTACTGGAAAATAAGTAAAAATAGCATTAGGAAAATGCTTATTACTTCTCAAAAATTAACAATCAGAAAATGAATAAATGAAATATTAAATTACCACATGAATTACAATAATTTGTACGAATTTAACTCATCGCTACGAGAGACATTTAAAAAATCCCGTTGTACAGTTTGTTTACATTTTGAGCTTATTACTGCTGTGAGCCGGTAAAGGGCAATAACTTCAAATTTTCCATTTTTGAGCGTTTTGCATTTTTGTCATCTATTGAAAGTTAGCTTTATTTTACAAACTTGCTTATTTGGTTTCCGCTTTTCCGCTTGAAAAAAAAAAAAAAACCGTCCAATTCCAACGTTTCCCTATTGGTGGCATTAAATCCAAAACGCGCCAATATGTCGAAAACTCATTTCTACAGATACTGCCGATTACCTGCCCCCGGCAGAATACTTTGCCTCGTCTTACACGCAGTATTGATCAGGCAGTAAAAATACGCGCAGTATCAATCGTTAAGGTAAGCAAACTAATCAACCAATCTGCTGTATACTTCAGAATTTAAGTCTTTCATATTATAGAGTTTAGATGCTAAATATTACAATAATAATTGCTAGCTGTAAGGTTGCTCAAGGCATTTGAAAACTCATTTCTGAAGGTACTGTCGTTTACCTGTACACGGCAGAATACTTTTTCTCCTCATCTGAAAATACACGCAGTATAGATCGTTAAGACAAGCAAACTGACCAACTAATTATTTGCATACTTCAAAGTCTTGCGTATTATAGAGTTAAGATGCTAACTATTACAAAAATAAAGGTTAGCCCTACGCTTGCTCAAGGCATAAAACAAGCCAATGGCCATAAAGTAAATACTAAACATAGTTAAAGTGCATAATGCTTTTTAAATGTACCAAACGAGACATGTCATGAATACCAAAGTTTCCGATTCATCATTCACTTTGTTTTTCGCTTCTTTGGCTAGTGGGTTGAATATTCCTGATTTACACTGGTGTAAGAAATTAAGAGAATTTTCAGGTTTGGTCAATTACTTCCAGAATTACTGGACCGATTTCAATGAAATTTGGTATGTACATACATTGAAACAATACAAACCAAATAGCCATCTAAAATTTAAAATACACACGCATGGTCATAAAAAACACTCGTTATATTCGGATGGTATAAAACAACGGTTGCAAAATTAAACAAAAAAAAAAAAAAAGAGTTAGTAGGGGATATAATCCCTTGTAAAAGACATATAGGCCTCGCAGCGTGACTTCTTACTTGAAATGAAGCAGTTTATGGGATCATGAGGCTATTTTTCCCACTCGTTCAACAACGCTATACTCAGGCTGTAGAGGGTCCCCGGAGGGATATCGCGAGTTGCTATTGCCCTCCCGAGAGCGTCCCAGACATGCTCTATAGGACTGCAGTCTAGAGATCTGCTTGGCCAATCTATCCTGTGACTATCCTCCCGTTCAGGAAATTCGTCGTCCAGAAGAACTCTATGTGGTCTTGTGTAAACATCCATTAAAATTAATTCAGGGCTAACAGCGCCGTCAAACCTCCTCATCCATAATGCTCGATTTCGCGGTTATTGGAGGGCAGGTAGTGGCTCCCGGTTCAGCTTAACCGACTATTATTGTTCTACGGTCATTGGATAGAAACAGGAACCGACTACCTACAGTCCAATATGCGCGGAATCGACCATTATGACGGTGGTGGTTTGACTATCTGAACAGGCATCATGTTGGGTGGCCGCACACCCCTCCATGTCATTGAGAGAGGCTCTTTGACAGTTGCGAGGAATAGAGATGTGGTATTGGAGTCCTATGCTCACCTCTTGAGAGGTGCTGTTAATCCTGGGGTAATTTTAATGGATGTTAACGCAAGGCCACATAGAGCTCTTCTGGTCGATGAATTTCTGGAAGGGGAGAATATTCACTGGAGGGTTCAGCCAAGCAGATCTCTAGACTCCAATCCTATAGAGCATGTCTGGGACGCTCTCGGGAGAGCAATACAACTCGCAACACCTCTCCGGGGACCATCCATAGTCTGAGAACAGCGTTGTTGAACGAGTGGAAACAATTACCCCAGGATCCCGCAAACTACTTCATTTCAAGTATGGAGTCACACTACAAGGTCTATAGGTTTGTTAGAGGGGGCCATACCCCCCATTTACCCATTTTGTTGTTCAATTTTGCAACTGCTGTTTCATACCATCTAACTCTAACGAGTGTTATTTATGATCATGCGTAAGTATTTTAAATCTTTAACAGTTATTTGTTTTGCATTGCTTCAATGTATGTACACACTAAATTTCATTAAAATCGGCCTTGTAGTTCTAGAGATAATTGACCATATCTGAAAATTCTCTTAATTTCTTATACCAGTGTACTTATATTATCACATTAGTAGCTGTATTCAGCTTATTGCTCAGCAAATTTTTCTGACTTACTGTTTTAACCTTTGTAAATTTATTAGTAACTAGCCGCCTGCGGCGACCAGCTGATCTGCCTTTTTACGCCAAGGTTGCCGCCTTCGGCGGCTGCTTAGACAATTTAGCGATGGTATAATCAATATTTTTCTCTACATATCAATATTATCATTCACTTTTTTACGCCAATGTTGCCGCCTGGGGCGGCTGCTTGAAAAAATTTCGTGGCGGTATCAATCAATCTATATCATTATTAATTTGAATAAAATATTTTCTAGACCTTACCGCTTTTCCGGGAAGCGCGCCACACACACAAACATCTTATTTTATCATAGCCGCCTGCGGTAACCAGCTGCTACGCCGTCTTACGCCTTTCTATGCAAGCAGCCACCTACCGCAGCTGTTTGACTAACTTGTCATTTACCTTTTTACTTCAAGTTTGCCGCCTTCGGCGGCTGTTTAAATAAAGTTGGCTGCGGTATTAATCAATCCAGCTTATCTTTTTTTGTGCCATTCACATTTTTACGCCAAGATTGCCGCCTTCGGAGGCTATCTGTCTTTACGATCTACCTCTAAATTTTCTTATCCGTCTCTATTTATTTTAACCTTCCCGCTATTTTAGCCAAGTACAGCAAAAAAAAAAGTTATCTCTAAAATTCCCCATAGTGTGCAAAAAGTAGCGTTTGACAAAGAAAAAAAATCTCGCTGATTTTATTGAATTAAATGCGCACAACTATGAAATGTAACGTAATATAGATACAGCAAAACGTCCAGCTTGTTGGTGGGGGGGGGGGTGGAAAAAGAAATAAATGCAATCCCTAAATAAAACAACAAAAAGGAAAGAAAAAAAGCAAGCGCTGCCGGAAAAACACGTGGTCATCACGTCATAAAATGTAGAAGTAAGCTATATAGTAAAAAAAAAAAAAAAAAAGATTAACATCGTTTGCGATTAAGATTCCATCGTAAATATCGAATTGAAATCCAAGCAGTGACGTCAGATGCATAAAAGATTGAAGAACGCTTTTTTCGCCCGATGCGTGGAAAGACATATGTGTTCAGCATTAAAAAAACTATAAAAAAAAAAAAAACTATTGCGTATTTTTGAGAACTTTTTACTTCTAAAGAGGGCAAAATGTTTTTACTATTACCAGCTTAAGTTTCAGAAATGAGGCTTTGATACTTCTCGCAGGATGATATTAGAAAAAAAAAAAAAAAAAAATAAAACCAGGAAAAAGCGCAAATTAAAGGTTTTTTCAAAAATTCATAAAAAATACAATAATTGCTCGATTTTCAAAATTTTTTCATTCATCATATTTAAAGTTAACTTTCCTATACTATAGTGCAAAAATTATTTGTGTGGTGCGATTGTTTCGGGGTCTGTGAGGAAAAAGTGTAAAAAAACACATAAAACATTAAATAACTTTTTTTTCAATTAAAATATCAAAAATCCAAGCCCGAGGTGCACATCTTCAGCAAAAACTGCACTTGTATACCAAATTTCATCTTTCTAGGCCTTACCGTTTTCCCTGGAAGCGCGCCACACACACATACACACACAAACATCTTATTTTATTATATGTACTGTGAGAGACTTCGTTAGGAAATGAAACGAAAGTTTCAGAAAGGAAAGTATAACATTTAACTATAAATTAACATTTCAATGGTATCAAACATACTTCGTATCCGAGTAAAATTAAGGAAAACAAAAGGACCTTGTAAATGGGTCTTCTATACAGCCAAAGTTTGCTGGTTTGTGCGCGTTTTTATTTTGAGTTCACTTTTGCGTTTTGTTGCTTTAATTCTACTTGTATTTAAACTTGCTGAGTTTGTCCTGTTCAAGGAAGTTATGACCAGCTGCGGCGTATGTTTGAATTTTTCAGTAAGGTCAAATAAAGTAATTTTTATATTACATAGACTTATTATTTAATTTTGAGTCGACTATTACAAAAATAATAAATTCAAGTTTTGGGGTTGTTTTCAATAAATTCAAAACCGTAAGACTGCGACTGCTATGTTTTTGTGTACAAAGTTTCTTTTTATAACTCATTCATGAATTTCAATATATTAAGTACCCGTGTTTTGATTTAGTAAATTATAAAAATGATAGTTGAAATATGTAGGGTCAATGGGAAAAAATAAATTACCCTGTGCGAAGGTAAGTTTTTATAACTGTAACTATATGTTACAGTTTAACGATAAATTAAACTATTTTATGAAGAGCTTTTGAATTTAATAATATTATGCTTGCAAAAGAATTTTTTCTTCAGCTTCCAATTATATTTTAATTTTTTTAAAATAAAGCCCATTTAAAAGAGAAACATACTTTTGCAAAATATGGTCTGCCGACAGTTGTAATTTAGTATTAACTACCAATGCAATGACCCGGGAAATTTGCGGACTCTCTCTCTCTCCTATCAGTTAAAAAAAAAAAAAAAAAAAAACTGAGGTCATGACAGTAATTGAATATAAATCCATGATCAATCACGGAATGATTGACCGTACTGATTCTTGGGTACTTAATGAAATGGAAGACAAATTACCAGGATGTGGAAGTACGATTTTAGAAGGAAATTGAAATAGAAGATGAAGAACTTTCGCCTCAAGAGTGCAATAGCACAAGAAGATTTGTATATAATTACCGTAATTAAAAAACGTTGACTTCTGCGGAAAACTTTTGTACGGGGTGATTTTTGGAACTTTGTGGAAGATTTCTTGTTGCTCAAAGAAGGTCAAAGGACAGGTCTCTTAAGGCAAGATGTTGAGGGTAATGAGCAAAATCTAGAATTTTCTGGAGGAAGAGAGAGAGAAAATAGAAGAAAATTAATGTTGAAAGAATACATTAATATAGACTTTTTAGTCTAAATAAGCATCATCATTGATCTATGTAAGTTTTGTCATGACATTGTTTCGGATGAAATAAAACACCACTTAAAAGCAGAAGTTTTGGTTTTCGTGGTGACTTTTATTCTACGCCTCTGATGTTTATTTAATTAATGAATGAATGTCTCACTCTTTTTTCAACTGACTTAATATCATCTGTATATTAACATTATAGAATTGGGGCAGTATTTTCTCTTTTTCTCGGAGCGTTTTATAACTAAAACGGAATTGCGTTTTTGTAGGAATTTTCAAAGTTCAAGTATGTTTTAGCCATTTAAGTTTACGTTGAATGAGATAAATTTACATTGAACGACGTGACGGATCGACGTCGTTCATCAAAGCAGTTCGTTTCTAGCAAAGTTAGAAGAAGAGTGAAAGTTGCCAAAGAGCTGGAAAAGTTACAATACCTCCCATTTTTATCTCATAATGAATGTTTCAAGTGTTTATATAAATATGTAATTTTAATGCTTAGCTGAAATAAAATGTTAATACTCATTTCATATATAATCAGATAATGAAAACTTAAAATATATTTTTGTTATAATTTCGAAAGATTTTTAGAATATATTTGTCTTTAGATAAGCTGAATAAAGTCTGTTTTATTACCATTTTTATTGCTCATCTTTATCATATTTTAAAAGCTGCATGTAACTTTTGCAATGATGCAATCCGCTGCAACAATTTTCCATAAATTATACAAAGGATGTAGCAGATCATAAATGCAAAATAAAGCATACTATAAAATCCCTTTTTGTCCGCACAGAAAGATATTCAAACGTATAAAGTAAAATTTCTGACAGAGAGTAAAATTTTCTAGCGTAGAAGGTATACTTGAATTTCATGAAACGAAAAACATATGGCTCATATATAAATATTAATAGCATTATTCTCTCAGAAGTTGAAAATGATTTCAATTCATCGTTATCAATTAAAAATGTGTTTAAACTAAAGAATAAACTTACATTATAAGCTTTGAGTTACTTTATAACCTTTTTAATTTTTTCAAATAAATTATCATGGGGTTGATTTTGGCAGGATACGGATACCTAGTTTATCTAAGTGTATTTTTAGTAGGAAAGAAATGGTCTCTTTAGCCTCTTTCAGAAGCTGCTTAGAACGTGATAGCCCGAAGAAATGTGTGTGATTAATTTTATAATCACAGTTCTATTCGAAATTTCACAATTGCAGCCCCGCGAAGATTTGCGCCTGACACTTAAGACGACTTTCTTGAATACAACTTTGCCTTAAAACAACTTTCCAGCGTTAATTAAAGGGTGTCATATCTACAGCATCTGACTAATTTCTTTTGAAATTCGTAATTTTCTGCATTGATACTTAGTCTATGACAGAAAAACCTGATGTCAGCAACATGTGAGAACTTCACCGGGTTTCAGAAATCGCAGAAAGGCCAACTTCTATAAAGGTCACGAAAGTCTCGCAATCTGCCATTGTGTCTCGGCGAGAAGTCAAACAAATTAGACAACTCTCGTGTATCCTTTTAATTGAGATTACTGTCGCTTCGCCTAAAGAAATTGGGCGACACGTGCCCCAGACATGAGTAGGTCCATTTCCTTCTGCTAATGACTAATCTTTATGAGTGGCAAATTAGAATTGTCCACTCGGCGGAGGAAGATTAGGAGAAATCTAGTCTGATCAGGTATCGACTTTCGATTACCGAAGGAATATATTCAACTCGCATGATTTTACATGATTTCTATCGTTTTCTCTTGAATAAGTTATGAGACTTATGTAAATAAGCAGCAGATAGGAAGAAGATTTAAATATTGTCGCTCTACTTCCGGAGAAATTAACAGCTTTGCTAGCTTAGATATTAATGATAGTTTCTGTGCCGCACATTGCTTGAGGCTGCGTTTTTAATCGATTGTATATGAAACGATTTGAGGTTGAACAAATCGTAAATAAGGAGTTTTTCGATTTTCTTTTCAAGTCACAAGAGGAGGGATTGTAGAGCATTTTTTGCGCAATGTATCGCAGGGTGCATAATGCACCCAGAGGCTTAATGTTAAGAAGGCATCACGTTGCCTTGCAAGGGAAGGCAATTTTTATTCTCACGTCGATTCATAGAAACAGTTTTTTTTTTAATACAAAACTAAGTACTTTTATGCCAGATAACTGTTAAATCGTTTAAAAGGGTGTTTTGAAAATTTGGAACCTAAACGGAGTAAGAGAGAGAGAGAAATTACGAAAAATTACAAGAAATTACGAGTTGCCTTGCAGAGGAAGGGCTTTAAAGAGAAAACGTGTAAATTTCAATCATTCTACTTATATGCATTATTTAACTCAGAACTTTCGTAGTTAACGCTAAAATTTCCCGTTTATGATGACACGGCGAAGAAAAATCTTTCAACTATTAAAATCACTTACCATAGTTATTTTAATGTAGGTTAGCAGATTAAAATCATGTGGTCAGGTAGATTAACATTTTGTTTGATTAGTTATGACAGGGGTAGATAGCCTTTTGGGACTGAAATATCAGATTAAATTTAGTAGTTGGGTAAAAGACCACAAGGTTTTTGTCGGACATTTATTGTAGTATTGCTAAATAGATAGAATAAAAATTACTGTAATTACTACTTTGCATTATAAAAATCCAATAACATCAATGTACCGTAAGCCCATTTACACTAATTGAATGATGGACATATTTACTTGTATAGATAATTTTTTTTAAATACGAACTGTAAATGATAGATACGGCAAATTTAAAATCGCAAGAAAGGCACAAATTTCCTGTTGCTTAGACGATCATTTTATGCTTTTAGAATTTGTGAAATGCGAGACTGAAGACTAATTTATTCAACGCAATAGTGCTTCACACTTGAATGTATTTTCTAGGGCAAAACTAATATGCACGATGCATTTTTTGGAAAAATACATAAAATCTGAAGAACTAAATACGTCAAGTCCCACTGATCTGTACTGTAAAAGTAAAGCAGACCCTCAAGGAGGCATACTAGTAGGCAAAATCATTTTGTAACTCGATTTGAAGATGAAACTTTAAGTTTGAGGTGCGGACATTTAATTGTAAATATTTTTGGATGGTATTACTAATCGTTTAGTACTACTGAATCATTCTCGGCTTCTATTTAAAATGCAAAAAGTACAAAGAAGCTTAATTGTTACATTTAACTGCAAATCTAGCCCGACTGAAGTTGTCCCATCCTGGTATACCTCATTGATTATTGAACCTACAAGTTGCTAGAGACAATCATTTTCTGACTTTTGAATTTGTGAAATGCGAGACTGAAGTTTTGTTAATTAAAAATAAATATTGGTCATTCATCAAGCTTGTTAAAAGTACCTGCAATTGCTAATTATCTTAAACTGATTATAATCTGCTAAAACCTAATAAAATTGAAAAATGTTTTTACGTATCCAGTTTTGATTAACAGTGATTAATTACATAGTTGAAAAATTATTTTAAACTGCTGTTACGGTAAAATAATGTATAAATGAAAATTCATATGCGTGCAAAATGCACCAAAATAATCGATCCAAATTTTATAAGAAATAAAAAAGTTAACTTTTTTGTGTGAAGTAGAGATTTTAAAAACATTTGCAAAACGTATTTTTTTTCTGTAATTTGTGCTATGATCACATAGTTCTGATCGTTATTGTTACAGATCATTGGTAGTTATACTTCAGTTAAAATTGTAACTAACTTCTTTGGAACTATTGTCTCACAATCATATGGATGCTTTTCACGAAACTGACCTATTGCTTCAAGGAAATGCACTATGGGACTTATACGCCTGAGTAAATCTATCTTTAGTAACGATTCACAGTCAGTACCACGAATGCTTTACTAGAATGCGAATTAATTTGAAACATGGCTCGCTTAAAAATGAAAAGGTTTTTGAATGGACCGAGAAATATTGCAGCTAATTATTCCACGTTTGCGACTCATACGGAGAAAACTAAAATAAAGAATAATACGCTTTTGAAGTTATTCGAGAATTGCTTTGTTGAGATAGATATATTGGAACGTTAGTGATGCCAGTCTCTAACTCAGTAAAAAGCTTAAAAGAGATTGGGATCATATTTCAAGTGAAAGGTCGTGGTTAATTCAGTTGGCAAGAATACGTTCATTTTTCGTGATCAAAATGAAAAATTGGCGACTCTACCATACCCCGTTCTGACGCAAAGTATGGGAGGCATGTTTTACAACCGATTTAAAGCATAAATGCGGAAAATTGAAACTGAATATCGCTATAAATACGGTAACACAATATGGAACAACGCTGATAGAAGTTGGAAAAATGTTGTATCAAATCGATCGAGATTGCATCACATGTTACTAAACAAAGAAAAATTTGATCAACAGCATTTAAATAAAACACACACAAGCGAATTGTAAATTTAACTTAAAAATAACATAACAGCCTTCTGAAAAAACTCAGACTGAAGGACAGGTAAGAATTAAATAAGTACCCTTGTGCTGAAAAGTAAAAGATAATAATGTAAAGTTAATGTGCACAGATTTGCAGAAAATTGCAAAAACGTGTTTCGGAGTTAAAATGAACCCCTTTTCAATGCAAAAAAGTAAGCTTATGGAGGAAAGACATTTGACTAACCCGGAAAAAGACATTTGACTTTTGTCGGATATCTTTTCATTCATACAAATCCAGGGAAAACATTCGACTTTCGTCAGAGGTCTTTTCATCCCTAATTTCACTTCATGTGCATTGAATATTTGTTTTTTATAATCCAAAATGTACAAAATTCTTCCAAAAAGACTCAAAAATTATGGGGGGAAAAATTACGTTGCTAATACTAGTGATGACACGGACGCAAATCTTATTTTTATTCTGACATCGATTCATAATAACAATTTTTTTTTTAAATACAAAAACTAAGTACATTTATGCAAGATAACTGTAAAATCGTTTAAAAAGGTTTTTGAAAATTTGGAGCCCAAACGAATTGAGGAAGATTGAAAGCGAGAAATTACAAAAAATTACAAGAAATTAAGGGCGAGAAATTACGAGTTACAAAATCGATTTTTGTATAAGGATTTTGTATACTGCTTTCGCTCGACGCTCGTTATTATTGTAGAAGAACTCGTTATTATTGAACCGGCTGAACTGAAAACAAAAATATAAATATGCAGAGTACCCTCTTTTAACCTGCACGATCTTCGTTATGTTAACCACTTGTCCCGATGCATACTTTCAATTACAAAAATGGTCAAAATAAGATGCAAAGTTAAGATATGCTTAGTTTACAGCAAAAAAAAAAAAACCGTGAAAAAATACGAATCGAACTTTTTATATGGTCCCCAATTCCCCTACAAGAAATTACAAGGATGAAAAAACAATGCGAACACACAGAGAGAGAGAGAGAGAGAGAGAGAGAGAACGACGTTAGTAGGACCGATATTCATCGAAATGATTTGTTATACATTGTGATTTATAACACTCTACACTCGTAGTCAGTGACACCTTTTTGTCAGGGAATATATCAACTGAAAAGTGTTTAAAATTATATATGTGCCCACGGAGTGTGATTTTCCAAATTGTGTGACCTTTTACCAGGCCCGATGAGAGGCCATTTCAGCCTAGTCGGAAACTAGGGACCCGGACCTTAGGGGGGAGGGGGTGACACTGACGCAGAAAAAGGAAGAAAGAAAGAAAAAGGGGAAAAAACTCTGAATAAGTGGAAACGCAAAGATAGAGTAAAATTTACTCTTTTGGTATATTTACTGTTGTGGCACTTATAATAGTGTTAATTATTTTCAAGTAGGCAGTTTTGTTTTGATTTTTTTTTTGTTTTGATTTTTTTCCCTTTTTTTCTCTCCCCACCTTTTCTCTTCTGTTTTCTTTTTTCCCTTTTTTTCTCCTCTTTTCTTTTTTCCCTTTTTAGGGGGGGGGGCAGCGACAAAACTGACCAGGGTCCGCCTTGGCTTTCTGCTGCCCTGCCTCTTTTACAAAGTGTTTTTGCGCATTGTTGCATAACATTATTATTATTTTTTTTTTCAATAGCAATGACCAATAAAAATATTTTCTTTTTCACTTCGACCACATGTCGTTCTTCTGAACCGGCGATATGTTCTAATTTCATCTTCTACACGGTCCGAAAATTTTGAATTTGAATATCTTCGTGAATTTTGGTTGGAAACGTTTCAAATATTTTGCGTTGTTATTATTTTTCAATGGATATTTTTTCCTCAAATGCAGTGTTGGAGACTAGAGAACCATTTGAAAAGTTTGATTTCGTTTTATAAATAAAACGATTTATTTATTTATTTATTTTTTTTATTGAATTATTTTTCCTCTTCAAACTTCTCCTATCTTAACTTTACATTTTATTTTGATCATTTTTGCAATTTGAAGTATCCATGTAAGACTTACGGTTGTGAAAATAGAGGTTTAGCTGAGACGCTGAAAACTGCAAGTTCCGAACATTATGTGACACATAATATGAATCCTTTGCATGGCATTAAAAAAAGTAAAGCGCATACAGCAACAAGTATAGCAGGAGCTAAGTCACCTTTTAAAAACTTTGGGATTCCTATTGCCATTTGTGCGCTTTTCATGTTTTTAACATTTCGCACTAAGGTAAACACTAAGCATTATAAATATTTTATATTTGCAATAAATAAATAAATAAAGGAAAAACATAAATAATGATGATAAATACAGGGATTTTATTAAAAATTTGTGAAGTTTTATGGAAAATAAAAACTGTATGAAGAAATTTTAATTTCAAAAATATGTTTTTAACTTTTAAAACAATAGTTTAGATACGATTTGACGAAAAGTGAATTTTCTCTTTCGGAATGTTTTTCGTGTTTGAATTAAGTAGCGAGTTTAAAGACTTGAGACATTAAATTGCTAAATATAAGGTCGTAGAAAAATTGAATATTATAACAATAATAATAATAATTTAAAGACAGTCAGAATTGTTTTATTAAATCTTTTTTTCGATTATTGTCAGTTTTACTCTAGCTTAAAATTACAAATAAAATTATATAAATAAACTGCATAGGGCGCTTATTATTTTGCTCACTCAATATTTAATTTGCGACTTTCCTTTTTTAGGTGTTTAAACAATGATATCGTGTAGGGTCTTTGGCATTAAGGAAAACATGGGGCAGTTGGAAAAAAAATCTATTGATACACTTCTGGTAATTTTTGAAACTTAATTGCTAGTGGGTGATGATTAGGTAACATATACAAAAGATTAAATGTTTGTTTTCAAGTAATTGTGAAGACGTTTTAATTGTTTGACCCTGTGAAAAATATTGCTTTTTAAAGTTTAGTGAACTTACATTTCATTTTCCAGCATGTCTAAAAACGCGAAGTAACTGGTTTACTTTTCAGTGGAATGTTACTAAAACCCTTTACTTGTGAACTTTACCATCCCATCTGTTTTAGATGAGTACCACACTCAGTAAAAATGTACCTCAGTGTGCAAAATGTAAAAAAAATCATGCACCATAAATACCGTACTCTGAGGTTAATGGAAACAACTAAATTTCTCCTTCTTCATACTTTTTCTAAGATAACATTTAGATTTTATTTACTTTCTTTTGGATGATTTAAAAAAATTCCAGTGCATATTTTAATTTTTGTATTGCTTCCTTTTACAAAAAAGGAAGTAAAATGATATCTGTGTATAACGATACTGTCTATAACAATTTTTTTTGGCCCCAGCAAAATGTCAGCATGAATAATCAAACTGTCTATAACGATAACCTGTCAATTACGATTTTTTTTAGGTCCCAACAGTATCGCTGTAGACAGGTTTTACTGTATTGTATTCGCAAAAAAATTTTCATTCAAAAATCGGCCTTAATTTCCATTTTGCTCGCCCTCGAATGAATATTGAGTTTTTTTTTCAACTCGACCACACGTGAATATATGCCTAAGAACGTATAGACACCCAAAGTATCCATTTTGACGATCTCCGAATTAGTTACAACGAGTTTTCTCGTGATGTCCGTGTGTATGTACGTATGTCCTAGAAAACTGAAATTTATTACGTGGACTCCTAGTGGGGTCTAGTTGTGCATCTTCCCTTTTGATTACATTCAAATGTTCCTAAGGGGGTCTTTTACACCTTTTTAGGGTAAAATCATTGGCGACAAATTTGGCGAGTGTTTTTGGTTTTTTAAATTTGGTTTCAATTTGACCATATTTAGAGAGTTAACCATTGAATCACATTAAAACTGCCAATATTGGGGAAACATTTTTTGTATGAAACGTTTTCTTTGCTTCGATTCAAAACAAACTTGGAGTTAAAACATTTAAAGTGTTTATTTGCTTACTCCGAGGCACTTATTATCATTAAATTGGAGTAAAAGGAAGTCATGTGATGCACACATCAGCTCGTTTTCTTAAATTATTAAAATGAGTTCATTTGAAGGATTCAGTGGATCGTATTTGATCTATGAGCCCCAGATTGAGTATTGTTGGTTTGGAACTTTCTATGTTTCTAAACTGATGGAGTTTATTTAAAGGTTATGCTTGATTAAACTGATGGTTGTAATATGATGGCTCGATTATTTACCGAAATAACCTTCATGTAAAAATATATGAGAAAGGGGGTGGAGAGGGGGCATTTACCTCAAAGTATTAGGAGTAAAAGAAAATACGCTTGGTATAGGAACACGATTTTATTTCCTAACAAACAATCATAAACGTCAAATTTTTCATACCTAGTTTCTCAGAGAGTGTAAGTCATGGACCCAATGCACAAAATATTCTGTCGCAATTCATCCAAAAGAAAGTGAGCGATCGAAAGTCGAAAAATTGAAAATCTCTTTCCTTTTGCTCCAATTGACCTTATATAAGTTCCAAACTTCATAACGCAGAAATAATGGAAACTTTCCTAAACGTTTCAATAGTGTTCTCAAAGCTACCCCAATTCGTTCAATCAAATCTACTATTTAGTCCACATCTTCTACAACAAGACGTACATAATAAATTGATCTCAAAAGAAATGAAGAGATTTTTTTTTTGATATCAGGTACTTTTTTTATTAATGGAAATCATTCTTTAAAAAAACAACAGCATATTTTTTATGCAATTGGTTCTTGTGCGAATCTTAAGATAAAATGCGTGTTTATCCGAATGTTCTGATAAGCGGAAGAGTAGTAAAAACATGATCGATTGCTTCGGCTGAAGAATTATAAGTTGGATTTCTTTCTAGAGTGAATGTTGACTGAAATGCGTTTAAAGTTTTTTTTTCATTTTTTGTTTTAAGCAGAATTTTCCTCAATCCTTGATCGAACATGAGATAATTCCTTTACAGAGATATTCTTAACTATATGGAAAATGGTTCTCATTTTAGAAATAATCAATATAGGCGAAAATGGAACAAAATAAAATAGTTGAGCAAAGTGAAATAGAGCGGCAAAGTGATATAGTGGGGTATAGTGAAATAGTAGGATATTTTCAGTTCCAGCACCACCTATCTAACAACATTTTAGTTACTTTCTTAAACACATGATTGATTCCAGTCAAAAAAGAAATAATTTTAAAGATCAAGGAAAAAATTGAATAAAGGTATTTTCAAAATTTCATACACATATCGTAATATTTTTTGGTTAAGAAAAAATAATTTTTGTTGTGAAACCTGATAAAGTTTGGTAATCAGCATTTTAAGTATTAATTGACATCTACTGATATCCAGTGCAGTAATTATTCAGTAAATATTAGGCATGTTTTGATTTTCTATGTTTGATACCATTTGTCAAGTGCACGGGCTACAAAGTGAATGGATAAAAGTATAAAATTTCATTTCAATTATTTATTCATTTATTTATTAAACCACTTACGTATTCACTCATTGCATGATTTATTTATATTCCTTCATCCATTAACTCACTTATTTATTCAATCATTATTTTATTAACCTATTTATGTTTGACTTATTTTAATTAATTTATTTACTTATTATTTAATTTTTATTCATTATTCGTTTATTTACTTACTCATTTGATGAGGAACATTTTAAACAATCAGATAAAAAGCATTTCATTAGAAAAATACTTTATTTTATTACTTTTTTCACGCAAAAATAGTGAAGGTACAACAAATTTAAGGTGAGGTGCAAATTTTAAAGGTAAAAAATGACTGCAAAAATAGAAAATAATATTTCAATACTAGTTTTATAAAAAACAATACAGGTTTCTTTCTTTTTGTTCTGTCATTTTTAAGTTCATTTTGCTCATTCAATTATTAATTAAATGACAAATGTATTCATTTACTAATTAATTCATTTGCATTCCTTCACTTAAAAACTTATTTATTTATTCACTTATTTTTTATTCACTTACTATGTTATTCACTCCTTTAATTATTCTCACCTATTAATCAATTTATATTTTTTTATTAAATTAGTGCTTTACTATATATTCATTTATTTATTCATTGTTTTAGTTGGTCATTTATTTGATCGAACATATGTTTTTTAATCAGATAGAAAATATTTCCTAAGAAAGCTATTTTATTTTTCACTTTTTCCCATAAAAAAAAAGAAGTGAAAATGTTCCACCTTTTTTTTTGAATGTACAAAGTTACTGCAAAAAATGAATAACAATGTTTCAATACAAGTTTTGTTATAAAATAGGTTTTTCTTTCTTTATGTACTGTAATTTTCAAAATAAACTTCCAAGTTGTTCATTTTGAAAATGGAAAGTTATAATAACGATTCCACATTGCCCTACTTTTCGCTACCGTATTGTGCTAAGCGTTGTTTTCCTACGGGTGTATTTATATATCTGGGGTCCTTCATTCCTCAGTTCTGAGATTTTTTTCGCTGAAAGGCATGAGTTGTTTTAGTAAGTGTTATAAGTATTAAATGGGTATCATAAGTAATTACAATTTTATAACTAATGAAACTTGATCAAAATAATGTCTTTAAAACGACTCATAATTAGAAAATGTGTTAGGTTAACTAACTTTGGAAAAAGAGTTGTGTAATACACATCAAAAAATGTTTAATCGGAAATATGTTTCTTTGTATTTAATAAGTAAACTTGTATGTTATGGTTCTTTTCAATTATTCTCGATGTTATTTTCAGATCTTTGTTGCTTATGAATTGGTAGTAGCGGAATATAGGACAAACTAAAAGAGTTAATATATCTTACCCTTTTAAAAATATGTTTCGAAAATTACAGTTCATAAAGAAAGAAAAACCTATTTTATAATAAAACTTGTATTGAAACATTATTATTCGTTTTTGCTAGCAACTTTGTACCTTCAAAAAAAGGTGGAACATTTTCACTTTTTTTTTATGGGAAAAAGTGAAAAATAAAATTGCTTTCTTAAGAAATATTTTCTATCTGATTATAAAACATATGTTCGAACAAATGAATGACCAACTAAAATAATGAATAAATAAATAAATATATATTAAAGCTCTAAATTAAAAAAATAAATTATTTGATTAATAGGTGAGAATTAATAAAGGAGTGAATAACATAGTGAGCGAATAAGAATGAATGAATAAATAATTGAGTTTTTAAGTGGAGGAATGCAAATGAATTAATTAGTAAATGAATACATTTGTGATTTAATTAATAATTGAATGAGTAAATGAAATGAACTATTTCACTTTGCCCCATCCTCTTTTCCTCGCGTGAACTTGACAAATTTGGCAAATATTTAAAATAAAAATAAGCTTAATATCCTCATATATATATATATATAATAGCCAATGATCGAGTAACCCGCGAGTTTCAACAATGAAACTCGCGCCACGGCATGAGTGATAATAAGTTTTGATAATGTGATAATAAGTTTTGCTAATGTTTAACATCCAGGGAAAGGCTTACTTGTGACAAGGCTAAACTCGATCCGGTAACTTAACGGTTTTACTGGTAAGACTGTGTCATTTCAGGGGGATGAAGAAACGATAAAATGGTCAACAATGAACGCAAACAGGCAATGGCTTCGTTCAAATGTAGAAGAGTAGAAGGAATTTTCACCCGTCATGCCTTGACGGGCGACTTTCTAGTTAATTAAATAAATACTGCATCGATTATTAATAGGTCTCAATTGATATTTCAAATGTTAAAAACAAGAACTTTATCATTTTATAAGAGCAAAAAAAAAAAAAAAAAAAAATCACTTACAGCAAAATATTGCAATATGAGTATTAATTTACGAAAATTGCTTGTATAGTCATATGCGTTGAACTTTCGAGATAACTATTTTTTACTGACTGGAGTAGTCTACATGTGTTAATAGTTAAAATGTTACCAGGTAGGTGGTGCTAAAAACAGGTTAATTATTTTCTTGTTTCACTCTGCCCCCCCCCCCACTACTTCACTTTGCTCCACATTCCCCTAATTTAGTTTTTCCGCAAGCTGGTCAGAAGTTCCATTTTATGGAATGTCACTAAATTCGCTAGTTTTTTAGTTGGTTTGAAAATATATCAAAAATAAATAAATTAGTAAATAAATAAATACTTTGGAGATTTGTCACTTTTTACTATTAACTGAATTCGCTTTAGGTGTTTTATCTCATCTGTGCTTTGCAGCAATAAAAACGTGTAAAAATTTGTGCATTAGTTAAAAATATTCAGTATAGGTAACTTTCAATATTAATTTTGTGCTATTAAGATTAGTGATATTTCAAGTTATTCGCAACTCCAGAGCTCGGATACACTACCTTGCGGTGATTAACAATACTAAAGGAAAAACTAAAACATTCCAGTCCCCGTGTTTTTTTTGAGGGGGGGGGGGGAGCGTAAATTACAGGCTTCAGACATTTTGTGGTGTAGTGTAATTTCAGAAGAGTAGAAAAGAAAGCTTTCCACAAACACGAAGAAAAAGTACTGCCATTCACTAAGCGACAAAGCAAGTTATAAGTTACGGTCTTTGTTTGTTTTACCTTTTTCATCCGCTATTAGACAGTGGCTGCTGTGCCCCCTATAGTTTATTAGAGTTGCAAATAACGAAGTTATAGAGTTCCTAAAAATCCTACTAAGTTTAATACTTTTAACAAAGATGAGATTAGCTGAGTAGTACATTTGGTTTTGAGTTCAATTCAAGAACCACTTCGATCCTCTCACACGTACGATGTTTGCAATATTGGATCAATTAGTATTTTTCGCACATGCCAACATAAACAATACACATGCAATCAATTGGCACATATAATCAATAAGTTGTACAATAAACAGGAT
Organism: Uloborus diversus; assembly: GCF_026930045.1. Lineage (NCBI taxonomy): Eukaryota > Metazoa > Arthropoda > Arachnida > Araneae > Uloboridae > Uloborus > Uloborus diversus. The sequence goes on along the minus strand of NC_072737.1, from coordinate 84,385,766 downwards.
CACTATAACCAAAAATTGAATTCAGTGGTCTCAAACGTTTCTTACGCAGTCAAAACCAAGGCTGAGCAGTCAAATCGAATAAAGCTTATAATATTTGATGGCGCAGAAAATTATGTTCTGAAACTTTTTTTTTTCGCACGCTTCGTTAAACACGAAATCCTTTAAACTGAAAACACATTTCTACCCTTAAGTTTCGAGTCAAGAGATTTTTCAGGAAAAAATTCAAAAGAAAAATTTTACGTAAAAGGAAAGAAATAAATTTGAAAAATACCGAAAACTAAAAATAGGAAAATAGTTTAGCACGTGTACCTTCCAAGTTGAGTTAAAAGCTCTACAAATGAGAGAAAGTCTACCATGTAAAGTGAGGTTTTTTAAAGCATAATGCAATTCATTGACACATTTAGACAGTAGAAAATACTTAATCATGCCATTGGTTAATGAACCAACCATTGTAAGAAAAAAGATTTGCAGTCAGATACTTTTCATCAATATAGTTGTTAAGCGACCATCATTTTTTGCAAGGTTCGAGAACGAACACTGCTTTAAAATTCAACCCGCTCACCAGAATAGGGTATTCTGTACTTGCTATTCATTTGCTAATCCTTATGAATATTCAAAGCACGAATAACGGTAACATTTGATTGCGGATTCACAAGGACATTTGCTTTGAAAGAGCTTGTATAATGTTTGCTATGTTACAAGGAATAAAGTAACATGTAGTAATTCGAATAAAACTTCGAAACATGCTGGACGAATTGGTTCTTCTATTTTGCTCCATGTACATGCTTACTTTTTTCAAGAACAAAATCAGGGGTGGCTTGAACTTAAAATTTTGGGAGGGCGGAAATTCTAAACTTGCCAAACGGAATTCAAAATTTTCCGGATGATAAAATACGGGCATGCAGACATAAATATATCTAATTTAAAGGAACATTAGGGCATTTGAAAATTACAATGCTGCAATTATGTCTCTGAATTTGCCAACTCGTAAGACAACTTGCCGTATAAGACAGTTTTTGGGAGATCACAGAGTCAGAAAAAAATATGAATGTCTTTGATATTCATCTCATGGTTTATAGTTGAAAGCAACATTTACAATAGATAAAAATTTAAACATTGCATAATTTTAAGAGTTAAAATGTCTTTATCGTCAAGAAATTAGCAATTTCTATAGTAAGCATCATTTGAATTTTTTAGGAAATAAGAAATCTTATAGTACGAGACAGTGCTTGTCTGTGTCAATATAATTTTTGGTTAAAATTCATCTAGGCAGCCACAATCTTGAAAATGCTTGATTTGTTGTCAAAAGCTCCATCAAAAGAACATTCAGCACAAAATTACTAATATCAAACGTGAAGACAATATGTTCGAAGAAAATGTTTTGGAAGATTTTAATTAACAGATTATTTTGAAAGAATTTTATTGAGCGATTATGTACCGATGTCTTCCCAACTTCGCCTATTCATATCATAATTAATATAAACAAAAAAACATACTCAACATCACCCCAAATAGTAATCATAGTTTGGAATCCCTCAGCTTCGAGCTTTGGATCATGATGATTCTAACAAGATTTTTTCTTTTTGTTGCACACAACAGTCAAATTTAGATCTCGAAAAAAATAAATAAATAAAGCTATTCGATGATGCTTTGAAATTCTCAATAAGAATTTACACTGGATGTGCCTCATCAGCATTTTTGTAATGATGAAACTGACCTAATCACAGCATTACGACGTGGCCAGGTTTAGATTGACCCAACTATAGTAATGACAGCAGAGAAAGCCTTTATTGACTGAGTGAAAAATCGGATAAAAAAGTTGGCTTCCCTGCAGGAACTGATGTCATTTATCAAGTAGAGCATGGCGTTTACGTTAAACTGGTTACACGAGACTTTTATTTTTGTATTTTTACAAAAGCTAACCCTTTTTTTTTTTGATGGCTAGTCGGAAACTAACTTTAAAAAAAAAAAAAGGCTCCCTCAAAATAGTATGATTGACCAAGATGCTTAAAGAAGTGGAAGTTTTTCTGCTTTATACAAACAATATTTCGGTGAGTGCAACTTCCACCAGTGCTGACTGTGTTATAGTACGGTTAAATATTTGAGTGAAAATTTTCAATTAGCACATATTGGTTCACTATTATATGACTCCTAACTCCAGTAGAGTTTTGATAAAATAGAGGATTTAAAAAAAATGAAAGGAAAATAGTGAGAAAATGTTTGTGATTTTCAATTTGTTAAATGCTTTATGTGGCATTGATCTTCAAGCATTCAAACACTAATAGTAGTTGGTATGAAATTTTGACATGGTTTAAGTTTCGATTAATTGGACGCTACCGATGTTACAGAGTGTTTCGACATAAACCCTTTTTTGGTGAAAAATCTCTCATTAAAATAGAAGAAGGCGGAGTTCATTAAGAAGAAAATGTTATTGAAGCAAATGTACAAGTAGTTCATTTCTAACAAAATAATACTTTTGAATTAATTATATAATTACAGGGAAATGCGTTCAAGACGAGAATGTTTAACATGAAAAAATCACGCAAAATGATAGAACAGTCTGGAATGCAGTTCAATGTAAGTATTTTAACTCTAACTTCTTTCAACATGGAAAAATATTTCGATCCCCTTAGTCTCGAGTTAAACATGTATATAAATGATTACACTTTGCTCAATAAATTAAATATGAAATGTTCTGGCATTTGGAATTTGAAAAAAATATAGTCATGCGTCGACAAAGAAGTAAAGAGAAATGAAGGAAATACCTAAAATAAAGAGTTAAATCTTGATGTATAAACTATCTTTGCTGACAAACGAAGAAGAGAGAATCGCATTCAGTATAAATAATGGATAGAAAACAAGATGTCATCGTGTAAAGCGGTTTCTTTTTCGTTTCTTTTTTATGAAAACGATTAATGGAAAGCCTTTGCATGTCAGCAGTGAAGTTGAAAAAACCGGAACTTCTTTTTTGTGTGTGGAATGAAAAAAAAAATCAAGAGCAGAGTTTCTGTGATTTCTTTGTTTAAGACAACAATTTATTAATCTAAGTATAAAATGAAGAGAGTAAGTAACATAAGGTTTTTTCATAAAAAATTAGAAGTATGCTCGCAGAGTAACCGAGCTGTCAAAATATATTTATCTTACTGACATGTTGTGAATATTGAATATTTCTTGAAAATCTAACCTCGTGTCCAAATGCTAAAATAAACAGGAAGAAAATAGCATCCTATATATGTGTTAGATAATTTTAGTGAGTCAATTTTTTTTTTCATAAATACTAATCGCTTTTTTTCATTTCGAACTAAATTGAAATATTTTTATTGACATCGAAGATCAAAGTATGATTTCAATAATTAGTTTATACTGTTCACATTTATCTCATTGATTAATCTCTAATCAATTACACGGTGCTGAATAAGTCAAATGTAAAGTCAAGGGGAGAAAATACTATCAAAGGCGTGTTGATTATAGGAAGATGAAAGTTTCTGATATTTATAGATTTCTTCGTTCTGTGAAAGACTATATATATATATATATATATATATATATATATATTCTATGAACTAGATGTATGCATATACTAGACCTTATAAAACATTCTTCAGAAAAAGAAGAATTTTTTTATTATTGTATTGATTTCATACACTGGTGACTATTTTGAAGCAGCAAAACTAGATGAAACTAATCACAAATGATTGCACTTCTAACTGCGTTATCAAAAATTATAGCATTAATATTGCAAAACAACATTTGTTTTTGAATGGCACTGCTGATGGTGTTTAATATCAAGTTAAGAGAAATAAATCGAAACATATTGCGCAAGTGTTTTTACATGCCCTTTTTCAACTAAATTTTTGGATGTCATTATTGTGTAATAAAAAGGAAACCTACAATGTGGATATGTTTCAAATTAGCGACAGTAAGAGACATTTTTGACAAGCGTTTTCAAACAAACTGGAAAGAGAAAATTTAATTTTCAACGAGGTGAGGATACCAGGACGGATCATAAAACATTAATGATGTTCAAGCAGTATCAAGTTCAATGCATTAAAATCATGTAATTTTATTTAGTTTTTACTTAGTAAATTATATCTCAGGTATAAATATTTTATGTATTGCTTTATTCTGTTTTTATGCCTTGCGCAGCGTAAGCGCTCAAGTGGCGCTTTGCCCTCATTATAACGTTTTAGGAAAAAAATGTTATGAATTATTATCATTTTTTACTCTTTTGTCACAGACACATATTTTATAGTTATCAATAAACACCTTATCTTGTTTGCTTTTATTTTATATGCACTATGGGCTTTTTCGCACAGCTGGAAACAAATTTCAAAATTCCTCTTGTATTTTATGTATTTATTTATTTTGCAAACGATAAATATTTTTGCAATAAATATTTATGCATTTTTTCCCACAATATTATTTAAGGATATGTTTGGGCTTGTCTCTAGCATTCTTACTTTTATACATATTTAAGGTATAAGTACTACGGGAAAACGCAAAACATAAGAAAAAGAGCGAAAAATGAAGAAATGTAGAAAAGGTTAAAAGTTTAAGGCTCATTTAAAGAAATTAAAAAAGAAAAAAGTTAAACATGAAAACAATTGTAATAGAAAGGTCCATGTGGGTTTTTGGAAGTAGAGGGGTCGTGGGTGTGGATTTCTTTTGGGATAGGGGGGATTTATTTGGCAAAAAACTTTCACTTGAAAAAATACGAAAGAGAAAAACGTCTAAAAGTTAAAATTGAACTCAATCAAATTAAGGGCATAAACTTACAAATTAAGGTATCTAATGTACAATACAAAAATTAATGTGTTTAATACAAAGTTTAAAATTTTAGAATGAAATAACAAAAGTTATTTATAATAATAAAGTTAAAGGGGTTGGAGAGAGTACGATTAAACCAAATCTAAAATGAAGAAAAAAATACTTAAAGAGAAGAAGAGGACAGGTACACACAAGTATGATGATGTTTAAATAAATATAAAACTATTGTAATGTAAAGTAATAAGACTTTTCTCAGCATTAAATGGTAAGCATAAACATACAGGGTTAAAAATATACTATTAAATTAGTATAGTAAATTATGTGGGTTGAAACAATATGTTTCAAATGATGTTGACTTGAATTCATTTCTAACAGATTCAAATTACATTTTCAGTAATCAAAATTGACTTAAGACAACTGAAAAAAAAGTCAAATCGTATCTCAATAATGATTGCCAAGATTTTGACTTAAATTTATCAGAAACGAATTCAAGATCTTACTTTTATTATTATTTTGTAATTGAAAAACAATAGAATATTTGAGGTATTCATGTAATAAAAAATATAATCATGTTTTTTTCTTCTTAAATAAAGGGAAGAGAAAAAGATCTTGCAAATGTATATTTTCTTTTTTTTTGCACACCTCTCTTTTTATTTCTGCAGTTCATTAATTTAATTAAGAAGTCATGAACACTTTTCCCACGCACATGAAATAAGAATTTTTTATGTGAAACAAATTTCATCGCCCAAGAGGACTGCACATTTGAACCATGTGTTCTCGATAATACCAGAATATCTTACCAGTGATGCCCAAACTTTTTTACCCGACGGCTGCACCTTATATTAAGATGAATCACACTGGCCAGAACACAAATAAATTTTTCTTGATTGCACGAGAAGACAAAAAAAGAGAATAAAACTACTTAACAAAAATTGCAATTATTGCTACATCTCTAATTTATTAATAAGATAGTTTTATTTGTTAAAAAAAAGAAAAAAAAAACAATTTCGCGTAATTCTTCTCCAACTTTACAACAATTATTCGTGATGCTGAATGCAGAAGAATTGTTGCTTTGGAAGTTCCCAGAACATAGCTTTTGAATTACAACAATGAAGATCACTAAGGACCACGTGAATTGCGGGACAGGCGGGACTAAGGTTGGGCATCGCTGTCTCACATAAGTACATGATCTCCCTTCAAAATATTTTTTCAGACACTCAAATCAAAACATTGTGTTCCAAGACATCACTCACCAAAATCCATAAAAAGGTTGTCGATTTCCAAATTTCGTGTAATCCAAAAACAGCTCTAGGGTGTGCTCACAAACAGAGTCCATTCAAAATCTGGGGGGCGCTATCAAGCGGTCATCTTCGTGGGTGAGGCGAGAGGAAAAAAGAACACCAAGAAGAAACTCGTGATATATGCGGTGTGCTAGCGGCGGTAACGGGATCGAGAGGAGAGAGAGGTGAGCTGGCGTTCGTCGAACTGGCTTCTAGGTCCGCCGTCCTTCTTATACCCTTCGCCGCTGGGGCGTGTTGGCTGCTGACCCAGCCAACGGAGACGGGCTTTTTTCGCCGATTGAAGTTTCCGCGCGGACAGCTAGGGGGAATGAGTGCTCATTGCGGTACGGGTAGGCATAGGATGCGGAAGCACGGCCACGGAGTCGGACTAATTTTGGGGTAAAGGAGTCAGAATCAAAGGCTTGGAAATTCAAAAATAATAATAACACTTTAATTGTAGTTTTTAAATAAATAACTAAATGAAATTAATAGCTAAGCAAAATAAAATTATTTTATCAAAAATAAATAAATAAATAAATAAAATAAATACTTAAATAAATAAAATAAAACAATTAAATAAAAATTTTGTAGTTCTTTCTTTAGGGTAAAAAATAAAATTAAATGCCACACCTTGATGCACACATACATATTTATTCATCAATCACGAATTGCTTATTATCCTCACTTGACTAAAGTTGATATTGTTCTGATTTTTCTGATTACCATGACAAAAGCTGTGTTTAATATTTAGAGAGCGAAATTTTCGTTGTCATAGTTACAAATCTGCCTGCGGTTTGATTTTATTCATATTTTTTTCAGGGCTTAACTCAAGCAGACTTTACATTAAGAAAGGGGTTTTGAGTAAAATAACCTTTTTTCAAGAAGAAACACCTATATGGATGAACTTAAACAGCAAAAAAAACATCAAAATGTAAAATTTCCAGATTACTGATTTACATCATTTAACATTGATAACAAATAAAAATACGAAACGTTATACTCTACAAATAATCTTAACGAGAAGTGTACTGGTGGATATCGGTCATTAAATATTTCTTGATTACTGCATCTTAACCACCATTTCTTTTTTTTTTATGAGCATACCTCGTTTACCTAATTTAGAAAATCAACAGCAATAATACGACGGGTCCAAGTTTCTAATTTCCATTCCATCCTATTTGTAGAAACAGGAAACATAGCGAGTAGGGTCATATCGCATCTCGTGGTAGCGAAAAACATAATTTTTAATTCAAGACGTAAAAATTCAAATTATTTATGTAATTTTAATTGGATTACAATATTACCTACTAGTACCCTTTTGAGTAAACCCTTGACTAGCGATGAAGTTTGACCAAACGACTTGATTTTACGACTGTGACATATATGTCCTTCAATAGTCAAATGGCTATATGAGTTTCTTGAACGCATCTAGTTTGAAACTCACTTTTTAACAATTCATAAATTGTTAGATCATGTTTGCAAGGGAAATAAATTATCTTAAAAATTTCACATCTTTGTCTTCTGATTCTTCGTTCTTATTATTAGCTTTTCTTTTCCCTCTTACTCTTTACTTTATGTTATAAAAAGTAATCCATCGAGTAAGTACCTACTTTCACATTAAAGAAAAAAAAAACATTAATTCGTCGACTAGTTTTCGATGAAATTGTGTTATTTATTAATTTTTTGAACTTGAATTGGTACAATACTTGTACTTGAAGTATTTTGTTATCCTAAGTGAGGATTTAGGATCCCCCTCCTTTGGGGCTAAAGATTTCTGTGCAAAATAAAAAACAAACAATTATTGGTTAAAATATGGAATAAAAACGTCAAAAAGCATTCTCATTGGTGTTTGGTTAATCCGCTATTTTTATTTTTGAAGCTGTTTACTTATTCTTTTTGGAATGTCTTTTCTTCCAAGAGCTCTTTTTTTTTTTTTTGCATTGAAAAAGGCGTTTCTATCAACGCCGAAACACGTGTCTGCAGTAATCTGCATTTTGCTTTTTGAAAATTTTATTTCTATTTTTTACTGTTCAGCACCAAAGGTATTTATTTAACTTAATTCTTAATTGTTCAATATTTCAACTTTATTGCGCCTAATTGCTCGAAAATAATAAAAATGACTTATTAAAATTTTGTGTATAGCAGACCTTTTAACAGCCTTTCCAAGTATGCAACTAATTTCATTAAACAGCATCATAAGCCAACTGTGTCATTAATTCAATATGCTTCATATTTTAAGTTAGTTATTTTCTTTCTGTGATGTTTTTCCCAAATGAATCGACTAAAAATCCCGCAATATATCGAAATGGATTTTTTAGACTAGGTAGAAACCTAAATTTTACGCAACTTTAATTTTTATTTTTAATCTTGAAGTGCATATTAATAATCCGCAGGGAATAATGTTACATCTACAAAGTGGGAAGGAGGGACTGCAATGTAAATCACATAATTCAGTCAACAGATTGAAGAAAATCGTTTACGCTGCCCGGGTGGGACTTGAATTTAATAGTATGTGCAAGAAATGCTCATTCTTGTTCCTATTGACTCTTTGAGTTAAAAGATACTGAACGAATTTCATTACTACAGAAAAATTGAAGAAACAAAATCTTCTAACTGTATAAAATTTTCAAAAGATATTTTACCGCTACATTGAAAAATTTTACGAGAAAGTATGAGTCAGTGAAGTTTGCTTGCGAAAAACCAAAATGAATTGGAGTGAAATCAAATTTTAGATTAAAAGAGATGATATGTGTATCGCATGACTTTCTTTTACATCATTTTAGTGTTATTTAACCATTATTGGCAGTTTTAATGTGATTCAATAGTTAACCCTCTATATATCACCAACAGTAACCAAATTGAAACTAGATTAAAAAAAAAAAAAAAGAAAAATCGCCAAATTTGTCGCCAAGTTGGCGAAAAAATTGACGACCAAAAGTCTGACGATATATCACCAAGTGTCCGCCAAATTATAATACCACTTGAGTTTTCATCGAAATTAATAATGATTTCCCCGCAAAAAGGTGCAAAAGATCCCTTTAGAAACATCTGAATGCAAACAAAAGGGGAGGTGCACAACTAGACCCCACTAGGAGTATACGGACCAAATTTCAACTTTCTAGAACATACTGTTTTTGAGTTATACGACATACATTCGCACATAAACACATACGCATATACATACATACATACTGACGACACGAGAAAACTCGTAATTAACTCGAGAATCCTCAAAATGGATATTTCGGGCGTCTATATGTTTTTAGGTATTATGCACATGTGGTCAGGTCGAAAGAAAACTCAACATTCATTTGGGGGTGAGCAAAATGGAAATTAAGATTGATTTTTTGAGTGAATTTTTTTTTTTTTTTTTTTTTTTGCGAATACAATACTTTCTTTTTACTTCCTTTTACAAAAAAAGGAAGTATTGTATTCGCGAAAAAATTTTACTCAAAAATCGACCTTAATTTCCATTTTTCTCACCCCCGAATGAATGTTGATTTTTTTTTCTCGACCCAACGCCACGTGGATATATATGCCTAGGAACCTACAGACACCCGAAATATCCATTTTGACGACCTCCGAGTTAATTACAACGAATTTTATTCGTGACGGCCGTATGTACGTATGTATGTGCGTATGTGTGTATGTATCTCGCTTAACACAAAAACGGTATGTCCTAGAAAGTTGAAATTTTGTACGTAGACTCCTAGTGGGGCCTAGTTGTGCACATTCCCTTTTGGTTGCATTCGGATGTTCTTAAGGGTGTCTTTTGCCCCTTTTTGGGGGAAAATCAGTTTTGTCCTCAACTTGGTGACAAATTTGGCGATTTTTTTTTTAAAATTTGGTTTCAATTTTATTTGGCCGCTGTTGGTGATATTTAGAGAGTAAACAATTGAATCACATTAAAATTGCTAATAATGGGGAAATGACATTAAACTGTAGTAAAAGGAAGTCATGTGATGCGCACATCAGCTCGTTTGTAAAAGGAAGTAAAAATGCTTTAAAAGTCACATTGTTGCTCTCCAAAATATTTCCATGCTAAATTTTACTATCTCAATCAAACGGTCCCTTACAGACTTTCACATACAACGAAGTCACCCCCCCCCCCTCCCGCTCCCCTCGTTGAGAGCCACTGATCCACAGAGTAAAGCAAAGGACCTTTCTGAAGTTTTAAATATTTTTAGAAGTAAAATATCTCTGCTTTTCTGTTGATTCTAGCTTTATCGATATAATTTTACAAACCCTTTTATAGTTAACCATGCATCCCTTTGAAGCTTTTCCATACCTCAAGGAGTACGTGTACCCCTAATTGAGAACCATTGATCCACACTCTAAAAAAATTCCGATGCGTCATCAATTTTTTCCGCGAAACTATTTCACAGATTTTCATTAATTTTCTGTGAAAAATCAAACACCTTTGTCAAAAGTTTTCCTGAATTGTTACAAGTTTTACGTATGTGGGCTCCTCACTGTTGCTAAAAATATTTTTAGCTAACCAGATTAAAGATTAAATGAGCGTAATTATTTAGTGTATCACTTTCAGTTTGACTACTGACCGTCCAGACAGACTAAGCTCCCAATGCGAGCGAATAAGTCTTCGGAGACCGTAGTATCGCAAAAATTGCAAGCAAAGGGGATGCTTGGTACTTACTTGCAATTTTGTCTTAGCTTTGGGCATGGTCTTAATAATGCTTTTGAAGCTTTCTTGGTTAATAAGGGGGAGGTGCCAAGCTACTATTTTCATCCTGACTAAGTTTACTCTGAAGGTTCCCAGTGACATGACTGGCTTTAACCAGTGAGATTTCTGAATTCTTTAGAAATATTCCAGGATAATTTCAGTAAGGTTGACTTTTGAAAACATTCCTGTTTTTTGCAAGATGTGTTGCTGGTAGAAATTGGACGCATTAGCTGCCCATTGTTTCCCAGAAACGTTTCTGAATTGTTTTTACAGTACAGAGTGAAGCTAAAGATCTTTATAAAAGTTTAAATTTTTTTAAAAAGAAAGTTTTTTTTTCTTTTCTGGATATTTAGGAATTTTTGTATCTAAAGTAGATCTATACTTTGACGTAAGCTTATATTCGCAACATTATTATGATCAATTTTGTTTTATGGAAATAGTTCTCTTAATATAATTCCTTGATTTTTTCTCTCTTCCATTTGCTTCAGATTATGGTTTTTATGTGAATTTTCCATTCTCTGTCGATCTCTAAATTATTGGACATTTTTTACATTTTATTTAATAACTCTTGTTTTACCAAGATTTCTATGAAACTTATTTATTAGCTTTTTCCATGGGCTCATTAGTTTTTGGATGTACTCCATCAAAGCATTTAAAAGCAAAGACTTGCTTTTTTGAGATAAAGCATTTTGCTTCTATTCTACGAATAAGTATAATACTCGGTGACAATGTTCTGCGGATTACTAAAAAAACATTAGAGATTTATAGTGATGAACAATATTTTGATTTATCTTTAAATTTGCTAATAACTTAACGCAAGGTTGAACAATTTTGTAGCAAATTGAATTGAAAATTGAACGACAACATAATTCCTTCTTCGAAATGTTGCTTTAGCAGCGCAAATTGGTGTAGCACAGATAGTAAGCCCCTACACCTTACTGTATGCAGCAACGTTTATACATTGGTCAGACAATTGCTAAGGACGGATGCGTTGAAAAGTGTTCAGAGGAAAAAACGGTCATTTTGGGCTGAATATTTAAAAGTGAATAAATGCAATTGCGGCAATTACATTTATACACCTGGGGGCGGCCCCCAGGCTTTCCGGCGTAAGAAGTCAATATGGGATATGGCTACCATGGAGAGCGATGCAAGTTTCCACACGTTATGTGATGCTTTACACTACATTATCCAGTAGCTGTTGGGGTAATTTATCCCACTCTTTTGTCAGTCACGGATAAGGATGTCTTTGCTTATTAGAGGGCATTGTCGACCAGCAAGGCTGCTTCCCAAAGCATTCCAAACATTTTCAATATGATTCAGATCTATAGAACATGCTGGTCATCCGATGGGTTGAATATTTTGAGTGAGCTGGACACTCCTGGACGGCGACTGTTATTGACATGTTACGTTGCCATCCATGAAAACGAATTTATCGCCCACAGCACCACAGAACACGTGAACATGAGGCAGTAGAACAACATTAATGCATCACTAGCCATCATAGTCTTGTTTGGAAGAACACGAGTGATGTAAGGTCATTGATCATAATCCTACCCATACCATGACACAACTTGTAGGATACTAGTCCTTTTCTTTTATGCTTGCCGGCTTGTATACTGTACCACTCTCATGCCACGTTAGTTGTAGTCCACAATTTGACGATAGACTGAACCTGCTTTCATCTGAAAATAGTACACAAGCCCGGTCGACTTCTCTCCAAATGCGATGCTCAAGACATCATCACAAACGAGCGAAACACTGACTTGTAGGCAGTGGGATGTACAAACACAAGCTGACGGGCGTATAATCATACTGGATTCAAACGTCTGGCAACAGTTTTTTGGGATATTTGCTTGCTAGTAGCAGCAGGAAACTGCTTTGCTACCTCAGTAGCTGTATTGCGTTGGTTCCTTTTCGTTGCTAGCACTAAGTACCAATCTTCTGCTGACGTCGTATTGCGTGCAGGACCTCCCTTGTGACATTTGCGACACATTCCATTTGTTTGAAGTTATTTCCAAACTCTAGAAACTACCCTGTGACTGACGTCGAACACCCTGGCAACATCTAAATTTTTCTGTCCTTCATCGATGCTGCCAACCACACAGCCACCCATAAAATCATCTAAGGGATGTCGGGAAGACATACCGAAAAACTCAAGTTAGTCAATTGGTTCTTTCTTGTCAAACTTTGCTTTTGAACAACAATGGTCATCACGCTCCCAATCCTTTATATCGCTTATCAGTGCTATCATGTGACCAGCAACGTCGTGATTTGAAAATTTGCATACTCATAACACGTCTTACTGTGTCCACGAACTTATGCTAATTTCTACATTTCATTGCCTTCCATTTTGTGGTTGCTAATGCTGCTATTGCCATCCGTCCTTAGCAATTGTCCACCAGTGTATCATATGCGAAGGTAGAAAGCATATGAAAAACTGAACTGGTTTCCTGAAAGAATACTAAATGTGGCTCTATTTTTTTAGGATAATTTGAAAACCTTCTGAAAGTCTTTTTGGCTCCTGAATAAGATTAGGACATTGTGTCATAACCTCATCACGCTCTTATTTTTTAAAGCAACTTCTGAAAAGTTGTTCTAGTCCACCTCATGATAGTAGCAATCGTCTTCGAACGAATCTGCTTAAAAACCAATTGAAAATAAGATAATAAGACCAATTGAAAATGAGGGTTGCTGTAGCCAAGCTTTGTTAAACAGATCTTTGGCTTCTCACGGGTCCGTAATTTTAACAAATGTCATCTTTTAAGCTTCAACTGACGGGAAATCTTTTTACCAGATTCTCATTATAAGCGCAATCACAGTCGAGCATTTACAATTCTGCAAGCAGTGAGCAAGGTAGGGTGGAGTAAAATGAATCATGAAGTAAAATGGTTCAGATTTTAATTAACTAAGTGTGAAAGCAGTTCAAGTGAATTTTTTTAAAGCCAAAATTTGTAATTCTCAGCAGTTTTTAATTCAAAAATTTTTTGACTCGAGATATGTCAACAGTAAGAAAACATTTTATAAGCATCAGATGTAGCTTTTCCAAAACACACGGCCAACAAACTTTTGTAAATTTTTTATATTTTATTGATTATAAAGTTAAATTAAAGACATTAAATAATAACAGAAGCTTATTACATCTGCCAAAAGCGGTAACATAAGAAAGTACAGAATTTTTACTGGGTCATAAGTTTTGCCTTTCCACATTTTTTTAAAAAGTGAAATAATTATTTGCTTAATACCGCTCTTTACTTATTCTATTAACGTATTTTTTAAACAGTGTGAAACAAAACCCAACAAGAATCAACATTATTAACTTTTAATCCTGATGTGGCACTTCCATCCTCTTTAACTAAACAATATTATTATTTTTCGGCCTTCACGATAATTCGTTTTACATTTTTCTTATAAACTCTTAGCTCTAACGTATAATCACTGCAAAAAAGGTCTGCTATTTGCAAAAGCAGAATCAACGAGTGAAAGTTGAAAAATATTTTAAAAGTCTTGCATGATTTAATTCCAAACATTTTATATGTTAACAAATAGAAGATGGCAACAAATGCAAATTTGAAATCATTGAGTTTCTCCGGCCGTTTGCGAACATTTAAATCGCGTGAAAAACTTCCTTAAGGCAATCGTAAGTGAAAACATTTTAATGTGACTTATCTCTCACATTATTGATTTAATTAAATTGTACAACTCGCACAAAAATGACCAAAATCAGTCACTTTTAGAGCTATAGGCGCCAAAATTGAAACAGCGCCTGGTTCTATGTGGGTTCACGTTTATTCCAAATTTCATCTAAATCGTAGCATTACTTCTTGAGATATAGCAGTCACAACAAACAAGAAAGAACGTTTGATTGCACGAACCTCTTAGGAACTATTGGCACTGAAATTGAATCAATAACCCTCTCCATGCAAATTCGCTTTCATTCCGAATTTCATTTAAATCGTATCATTACTTCTTGAGATACAGCAGTCACAGCGAACAAAAAAGGTCGTTCGATTTCACCATATCCCGTGGAACTATTGGCGCAGAAATCGAATCAGATATTATATCCTTTAAACTCTACCTGTGGACCAATCTTGATTGATTCCGTTCATCATTTCTTGAGATAGCAAATACAAACTATGAGAAAAACGTTTGATTGCTCAACTCCTTGAGTTATTGGCCCCAAAATTGAAACAGTAACTGCACCCTCTAGTGTCTGTTTATGTATTAAATTTTCTTTGATTTTATCTGTTATTTTCTGAGACATAACAGTCACGAATAACGAAGAAAGCGTTCGCTTGCTCCATCCGCTCATAGGAATTGGCGCCAAATACTAATGAGCACACATTCACATGGGGTACGTATCTGTATCATATTACCAGTAATGTACCACTACTGTTGGCGTAGAGCTGCCTCAAAAACCGGTCACGCACGCACAGCACACACAGTGTACACAAACAGACACATCTTTTCCAAAAAAAAAAAAAAAAATGTTAAAATGAATTCAGCATAGCTTAAAACGTGCAAATCCGACGAAATTCGAATTTTTTTACGAATTCAATATATTCTTTAAAACAGGGCGTCTCACAAGTAACTCTACCTAGTGTGAATCATCGATTTGAATAAAAAATTGCATATCGATAGAACAATTTAAAATATCGAACACTTTTTTTTTTAATTTTTTTATCTGCAATAAACACTTTTAACGGGGTGAAATTTAACCCTAAATATTGGATATTTGGGATATTAGAGGCCATAATACATTATTTTAAATTTACTGCACGCATATTATTAGGTCTTAATTAATAGTCAAAATTTTAATTACGAGAACTTAATCATTTTAAAATCGACATTCAACGAAATTTGAGTATCAATTTTTGAAAATTTCTCGTTTTGATTTTCATAAATTTTGAGGTGCATTTTTCCTGACTGGAATTAACTACGCGTGTTACAACATAGTTAATATTATGTTTTACTAAATAGGTGGAGCTACCTGCAGAGTAAATATTCACCATTTCACTTTGTCCTACATTCTCCTACTTAAAAATAAGCATCCAAAATAACGCACTCAAATAAAGCATAAGCAAAAACATAACTAAGCACAATTACTACATAATTACACAAGTACAATTAACACAATTATAACATTATTCAATCTTAAGTTATGTAAAAAACGATCTTACCAAAACGTTAATTTAAAAAGCATCATAAATAATCGATATATAATAAATCAGATGAATCTAACGAACCAAAACTGCAACAGATATGGAGATGAAAAAGCCATTAGTGATTTAGACCTTGTCTTTGCAACAGAAACTCATAGAAGACTCTTATGCTGATTAAAAACCATATTCACATTTTTACACTCCAATAACATCAATTACTTTTTTATGAAACAATTATTGTTCGTAAGATCTTTCCAGTGATGCTGAATGAAACACATAACGCGTCCAACACTGCGCAGCTACGCTAATGTGCACAACTTATGGGATGCGGTTCAATTGATGGCATTTGCGGACAAATTATCTATTTTTTTCATGCATCTTGGCTTTGAAGATTGCTTTTCTTGCAAAAATGCTCAATGATATTCGATAGACATCGTTCGCATGTCTTTTTGGTTAATATTTGTCCGTAAGTAGGGATAAGCTGAGATTGCTGGAGTTATTAAGCAGATTTAGTTGTTACATTTGCATGGTTAATAATCACGGGTTTTAAATATTCATGGTTTAATATGTATTAAACATCAGTTTGTGGGAAATTTAAAGAATCAAGCGTGTTATGATAAATGGCGAGATTCTTCAAAAGTTTGAATCATCGCACTTTCAGAAATGCATCAATTCTGAATAAATTTGTCGTAATTCACAAAATGACTTCGTGGAAAATGCCCCGATTAAACTTCTTGTCAAGTTGAGTCCATCAATTTTTTGTCAAATTGATGAAACAGTTCGTGAGACTTGAATACGAGTTTTTAAATGTTTTTAGAGATTTAAAGTATCGAGCACGTTATTATTAAACGCGAGATTCTTAAAAAGCTTGAGACATCCCACTTTCAGAAATGCCTCCTTAATTGAGGCAATCAGAAGCAAAGGCATGTAGGTGGACATTTTCAGGTTTAAAGTTCCGGTCTTAAGTAGGTTTTCATTAAAAAGGTTTTCTGAACCATGCTGTATAGCAGCACCTACCAGTGCTAATAGTACAATATCTTTCCTCAAAAAGTTCTATTAGTGTTGTTTTTTTTTTTCCACATTTTTAATTTTAGCACTTATCACCCTTTGCTTCTCACTGCCTCAATTCTTTATTTTTTCTTTATTGACAAAATGGCTTTGTGAAAATGCCCCGATCAAACTTCCCACGTAACTGAGTTAGTCAAGTTTTTGTCAAATTGTTGAAACATTTCGTGAGATTTGAACACGAGTTTTTTAACTAGCGTTGAAGGAATCGTCGTTAAGGACGAAATTTGTATAACGATTGAAAAATCCCCAAAAGTGTGCACTGAATTTCTGAATGCGCTAACAAGAAGTTAGTCTAGAACAAACGAGCTTTGTGTTTTCGTTATAAAAACTTTTATTTTTTAATCTCTGATCTAGACAAATTTTGATAGTATTATGCAACGATTTAAAAACAAAGTAAAAATTCCTGTAAACCAAAACAAATTGCTTAGTTTTTGCCAAAGCATTATCCACTTTTATTCCTCTGATTTTTTAAATCTTTATGTTTGAATGAGCTCAGACTATTGATGTTTTTAGCAGGCAATAGTTTGCAATATTAAAACAATATTAAAGTTTTTGAATTACTAAAATTAGAAATATTAAGCAATAGTTTGTAATATTAAAATACAGTGTTTTTCTATGTAAAACGTTGTTAAAAATTACAACACTACGACATGATTCAGAAAAATGTAATTAATACGAACCTTTAAAACTGAAAACAGAAAGAGAAAAAATGCAACAGGCATTATTACTCAACTCAGTTGAACCGAAGCAATTTTTTCACTGAATATTAATTTGCCTGACGGTTTTTTAAAATGCTGCTAAGCAATTCAACTTGTCTTAATTTCTGTTGGATGTTTTTTTCGACTCTTAACTGTTTAGAACAGGGTTAAGATGCGAAGTTAGGATTGAACTATTTTCCATTTTCTTTCAGGTAACTTTACTGCGGTTTAAATGTTAAATGCTTGTTAAAGCTTGACCACGAAAAGAAGGCGTATGACCTTGAAGCGAAACATCATTTGTATCATTTGTAATAGGTAGACTCTACCAGAAAGCATAGAATAGTTAGACATGGTCTCGCTAATCCTATCTATTCCAAAATAATAACAAACAACCTATTACATATAATACAAACGAGGTTTTTGCTTCAAGACCATCCGCCTTCTTTTCGTGGTCAAGCTACCAAACATGAGTATGAACATAAGTTATGGCAAGTAACAGTGCACATCCATGGGCATGAGAAAATTTCTTCTGGCGTTCATACCAGAAAAACGAGCGTTTCTAGAACTCTGAAGAGATTAAATACTTGTTCTCCTCAACAGAAGGTCAAGTAAAGTCGGAAAAGGAAAAAAACTTCATAATGGGCTCGATTGTTGTTCCAAAATAGCACTTTTAATCCTACCGAAATTAACAGACAAAAATTATTCATTGTTATCGACATTCATTTTTCAAATTTACAAAGGAGAATTTTCAGTACTGATCGGTAGGTGAAAAAGCCAATTGAGGCAGTGAGGAGCAAAGGGGTGTAAGTGGGCATTTTCAAGTTTTGAGTAAAACAGGTTTAAATTTAACTTCTTAAGCAGACTTTCATTGATTTTTTTTTCTAAATCATGTTGTACAATAGCACCTATTAGGGCTACTAATACTATCTCTTGCCCCAAGACAGAGGAGAAGTTCCCGTACTATTTGTACTGGTTATCCTCAAATTTTTAATTTTGCCACTTACATCCCTTTGCTTCTCACTGCTTCAAATAAAAACAACTCTTACCAAACAAATGAAAGCTAAAAGAGCTCACGTGGAACAAAAACTGAAATATTAAACTATAAATGACAAGAAAAAATCACTTTTCAGTAACAAGATTGGTGTACTTGTTTATGATTACACTTCAACTGCTAGACTACACCAATGTGAACCATTAAAGCCTAAATATATCTAACAATTCAGAAGTTTTTTCATTGAAGATGGCATTGGAAATTGAGTTTCTATAGCAGAATGATGAGTTCATCGAAGAGTGCAAAATTTAAAAAAGATAAGAATGTGCAATTTTTGAACATTTTTCAGAGGGCTTTTTCACATTTCGCACAGTATAACAATTTGCAATCTGTTAGTAGGTTCATATCAGAAATTAAGCTAAAGAGCAGGCAGTTCTCCACATTAAAATCTGATCGAAAACTTGCTACATAATTTCAAGCAGCTTCTGTGACAGAGGCTCCGAATTTTTTTTGTTTTGTGGACCTCTTACCGGTATTTTGCTTTTTTTTTCTTGCCCCTGCCTAGGAATAGTTCCAAAATTGGTGTCATTTTTATATTTGAGCATTCTTAAGCATAGTGTAATAAATTCTCAAACTACGCTCAAGGCTTATTCTTATCATCAATGAAACAAAATAGAATTTAGATGGCAGAATGGCCAATTAGAAATGAACCTTACAGTTTGAAAGTTTACAATCAGAGTTTTAGAATGCTCTCTTAATAAAGAATTTTTTTTTAAAAAATCAATAACTTCAAACACATAGTTTGATAGGGTTTTCTCGGTAGTGTAAAATTAAAAGGGATATTGTAGTAAAAATTTTGCTCATACTTTTAAAACTTAAAACGGCGTTAAACGCAAGTCAGGTAAGTTTGCCACATAAAGAGGAGAAAAACGCCAAATAAAAAGGAAAACCAGCAAATTACTTTAATAGAAAAGGTCAATTTCACTTTGACAGCACGTGTTTGGCTTTAAAATTGGCAAAATTATACGGTCAAATTACCGTTATGAATTTTTTTAATTCGGGTAAAATAAACATTTTTTCGAAATCTTTGCATACAGACTGATTTAGAAATAATTAGTTTTCAGAGATTGTAACTAAAGCATACGTTTTTCTGAAAAGTGAAAAAAAAAAGAAAAGAACGTAAAACAAACAATAAGAAGTTATTTACATCATGAACCACATTTATGTTAACATGACGAAGATAGAAAAAATGTAAATAAAAACTTTCCTTCCGTCAGTTTTCTTACAATGTTTTTCTGAAAAACGCATAACAATAAGAAGTTATTTTTATCAATCGTATTTACTATATCCATCTTTTTAACACACATTTTTTTCACTGAGCTTCTAATTGAAAAGAGATGTTTTTTAAAATCATTTTCTGTTATTTATAATTCCATTTGACTCATCTTTTGGATGAATGAACGTAAGAAAATGAAATCATTTGTGTTTTTAAATAATATTTCATTGTTATGAACGCCGTCATGATCGTGCTTTCTACCTATTTGATAGCGATCAGGGAAAGTGCGTGTTCTACTCGAACGTAAGAAGCAACTTTCCTGGCTTTAAATAGAAGATTTAAGCAAGGAACGCTTCTCCTGTGTGTAATCTATCTATTTATCTTTGTTAGAAAAGAACATGAAATGTTTCTTTATTTTTTCCTTAGAAATTTGGTTTCGCCGTGTCATCCCGAACAAAGATAAACTTGAAAAATGATTCTGCAGCTTTGGAAGAAAACGAAACACCCTCAGCACGTCAGGGAATCAAGTTCGTGATTGTCCAATGAGAGAATAAATAATGAAATATTCGTCCAGAATGAGGTAATCTTACTTTCCAGTTTGTCAACACCATTTTCTGGCACTTTTGTTTTTGTCTTGAATGTTAAGTCTTGATTTTATATGCTTCACTTATACTTTTTTAACTTTCATTAATACAAAGCAGTACAAAGCTTTCATTATTTTTTCGCTATGGGGAGGTTTCCTTCAGTCAAAAGTACTACTTTTCGTCATTGAAATGGATAGAATGAGCAAAAAAAAGCATGGAGCCAGAAAATTCTTTCATTTTCCCTACAGTTATTTAATTATTTTTTTAAAATGTCCAATTTTTCAAACAAGGCGTGATCTTGATGATGTTACAAATGATGCACTTCGCCGCATCTTTCTACTACGTTTCCACGTTATGATAATCAAGAAGCGAATTACAATTGCGCTCTGCTCTTGCTATCAACCATATCGTTGCCAATGCACGTGAATAAAGATGCAAATTAAATATTTCGCACTGTGAATGGCAACACTGAATGTCATTTCATCATTTGTGATGTCATCGGCAGAAGCCGTAAACAATAAAAGCGCTCCGATTTAAGTAATTTTTTAAAAATATTAAACGTAAACAAATTATTTAAAAAATGGACAGATTCTATGTTTTTAAGTATGCTCTTTCAGAAAAAAATACTTTTAAAAGTTTGGAAACGACCCCATTCAGAAATTTATATCGTTAATTTTGAGATAGTTGATTGCAAATAAATTTGAATGAAAACATTTCTAAAATCTAAATACAAAACCTTCACTGAAAAGGAAAATTTCAACTCATAATGGTTCTTATACTGCAACCATGTATCATAATGCTCGGAGTACTCATCAAAAAATAAATTATCTTTTAAGTAAGACATGTACGCAATGGGGTTGTTCCTTTCAGTTAAAAGTAGTACTTTTAGTCACTGAAATTGATAGAATAAGCAAAAAAAAAAAAAAAAAAAAAAAAAAAAAAAAAAAAAAAAACATGGATTCAGAAAATTCTTTTATTTTCCCCAAGAGTTATTTTTTAATTATTTTTTTTAAATGCCCGATTTTTCAAACAAGGTGTGGTCTAGATGACGTCACAAATGATGCTTTTTGGCGCATCTTTGTACCGCGTTTCCACGTTATGATAATCAAGAAACGAATTAAAATTGCTCTCTACGCTTGCTATCAACCATATCGTTGCCAATACACGTTAGTAAAGATGCTAATTAAAGATTTTGCTCTGTGAATGGTAACACAGAATGGCATTTCATCATTTGTGATATCATCGGCAAGAAATGTAAACAATGAAAGATGCCAGATTTAAGTAATTTTTTTAAAACATTAAACTTAAATTATTTAAAAAAATGGTTAGATCCTATGTTTTTAAGCATGTTCTTTCAGAAAAAAAAAATATTTTTAAAATATTGGAAACGACTCCATTGTAACAGTAAATAACAATATTGTTGAAACTTTCAGTATAAAACATTTATTAATTTTAAAAAACAAAATACATTCTAAGGGAATTAATTTATATATCTTTGGTATAAGAAATTCTTAAGTTAACATGATTCAAAGCATACATGTAATTATTCATAACTACCACATATAAGGTCTTAAAGTTAAATAAAAGGGAATAAACTCGACACTTCCGACAAGGCCTAACCTTATCTAAAGTACAGTCACTACACTAAGGAATCAAATAAGGATTGTATGCTTCGCTATGTACCATTCATAAGGCGAATAAAAGCTACCAACAAGTTTGTGTAGACTGAAATCAAAAGCAATTTTTATTATTCTATAAGTTTATAATACACAGCTAAAAATATGTAATCTGTATCTATTTGATGAGAAAAACAGAATACATTATTTATGCATTTAATTTATTAAAAAACATATTTCGAAAAATGTTTAGAAGGAAAAAAAATTATTAATCGTGTAAAAAATATCCATACTTTCAAAAATTATTTATCAACTCCAAATCTGAAATATTTCATCTGATAATTATCAGTATTTTTCAACAATGAGTGGAAATATCCTAGATAAAAAATAATGACATACGCTAAGTATAATGCTTAGGTCCTAAATTGGAGTTCTTATTACGTAGATGTCTACTATTCAAAATTGAACAATAAATTAATGCTTCAATAATTGAATATGTATTTTCTATTGGCAAAAGTCTAGTATTTAGCATTATTGATCACTATCCATTTCCATAAATCAAGAAACAAACGATGTTTTAAGAAAAAATAGACACAGTGCATATAATTTGCTTTCTCATTCCCATTACTCATGACAAAATTAGTGCCAATTCTAGGTTATAACACAAAGTAAAAGCGATTTGCGCTTCACAGGTCACGTATAAATAGTTCACTGACGCCTTTCACTATACCGATAATTTCTTACAGTAGACCGCGGAAATGGATAAAATGAACTTATTACTGATAAATTCCGTTAATAATTATTGCTTCTACATCCAATTAAGAAAGATGAAACAATATGTACCTACTAAATATGAGCGAAGCTCTACCATTGTACGTAAAAAAAAAGTCGAAGGTTTGAAGATAATTTTTAATAGTCAACAGGTTTGCCAGCATATATTATGCACCAAGCACAAGACTAATAAAGTAGGAGAAAGCAAAAGAAAACAAAACAAATGAATAAGAATAATTTTCCGAAAATCTTCTGTTGTGGAAATATCCAAGCTTCATTATATGTATTTAAAAGAAAAAAAAATCAGGATGTAATCTCTACTACATTTTTAATGCGATAAGATCTAGAATTAGCTAAATTTAGGTTGTCAGGTCATTTTTTGTGTGATTATTCCTTCAAAATATAAAAACTAACAAACTAAAAAAAATTGCAACGCGATGGTTAACTTAACATAAAAAATCGATTGGAGAAATTTAACAAATATATAATTGTATATTAATTTTGAAACGTCCCACTCATCAAGTTCAAAAAAAAAAAAAAAAAAATCTACATTTTTTTTTTATTTCTGTTTAGACACCTTCATTCAATTTTACTACAATTTCTACTTAGACTTTATCAAAATGTTAGAAAACACTTCAGTTACTGACTATAATGTCCAGATGTATACAATATTCTCTTGCACATGAACTCAATTTTTTTCCCTTCTTGCACAAATTTATTTTCAGAGTTAAAAATTTGATATTTGCACGAAAAAAAGAGAGGGTCAAGAATATTTGAATAAATGAAATATTTTGCAAACGTTTCGAATAAAAAGAAAAGATCAAGAATATTTGAACTAGTGAAATATTTGGCAAACTAAAGTAATCAGTTATCCAACGTTATGAAGCACAAAATAACGCAGTAATTTGCATTTTTTTGTGCTTCATAACGTTGGATAACTGAATACATTAACTTGCAGCACAAAGGTATTTATTCGTTATTTGGCAAAGTTTGGAATTTTCAATATTATGAGCTTTGCATGGTTTTCATCACTAAAGGCCACAAGATTGTCGATTATTTTCCACGATTCTTGTGAATTAGTTCTCACTTGATTTTGTTAAAAAAAATGAACTTCATATTGTAAGGAACTGTATTCATTCTTATATGATGTAACTAAATATGGTTTACCGGCATTTGAAACAGCAAACAAAAGTTTTGAATTTATTTTTTTCCCTAATGCGAGTATTAAATGTGACTCAATTTCGAAATTTCAGAGAAAAGTAAGAAATGTTTATTAAATGCTGTCAATCTGAAATTACTTAATCAGTGATAAAACAGGAAATGTTGAAAGTTCTCAGTAGCAACATCAAGATAGTCCTTATTATTTAGAAGACTCTAAAGTCATTAGTTACTTTCATCTCTTCTTATCCCTTATTTCTTGCAGAAGTGTTCACAGGAGCAAAGAATTAAAAAACTCCGTTGCATTAAATCTTAAATTTTTTTGCACCAGGAAAAGCTCAGGGAGCAATTCATTTGCACTTTGTAAAGTAGGGGAATGTGGGGCAAAGTGAAATGGTTAAGATCACTTACTTTTTTCAATATGAACAAATTCGAAATTTGTTCTAAAATGTTCCTTCATAAAGAAGGAACAAAATATTTTATACTAAAACTAGCACTGAAACATTATTTTTTATTTTTGTCAGTAACTTTGTACCAACAACAACAACAACAAAAAAAAAAGTGGAAATTTTTACTTTTTTTTCCATGGGGCAAAGTGAAAAATGAAATTTTTTTTGAATGAAATAATTTTTGTTTGATTATTAAAGATATTTTTGATCAAATGATCGATTAAATAAAAAAATGAATGAATATGAAAAGGAAGAAAAGAAAAAATAAACAAATAATAAATAAATAAATTAATATACGAGAAAAAATTAAGAGGTGAATGAAATAGTGAAAGAGTAAGACAATAAATGAATGAATATAAGGGAACTATTAAATGAAAGAATGTAAATGAGAGAAATAATAAATAAATAAATACACAAATGATTTGATAACGTATTGAATAAGTAAACAAATGAGCTATTTCCTTTTCCCGCATCCACTTTGTCCCGCATGTACTTGAATAGCAAATTATTTTGAACACAAATAAAATTAATATTAAACCAATAAATATTGCACTGAACATTAGTAGATCTCAATTAATATTTAAAACGTTAATGACAAGAACTTTATCATTTGCGACTTACAACAAAATATTACAATATGAGAATGAATTTTTTAAAATTGCTTTTATTGTCGTATTCTTTGATTTTCAGAGGTAATTTTTCTTGACTGGAATAGACTACATGTAATACTACATAGTTAAAATAATACCAGGTAGGCGGCGCCAAAAGCGGAGTAAATATTTCCCCACTTCATTTTGCCCTGCTATTTCATTTTGCCCCACATCACCTTACTACGATTTCAAGATTCTTTAAACCCATTTTTCTTTTTGTTTTTCCCCTCTCATATTCTTTTATTTTTTTTTTTATTTATTTATTTTTTTTATGATGCGTAGTATAACCCTAGTGCGGATTAATGGAATCAACCCAATGTTGCATTTAATTATAAAATCAAAATCAGCACTTAGTACATCCCCTCCCCCTTTTTGTCCAGCACCATTTTCACTCTACTGGGCACAAAGTCAACGAGAATTTTGCACTTTCTTTGAATTCTTGACCTCTAAACCATGTTTTTAGCAAAGCACATTTTTTTTTTTTTTTGTTTGCGCACGCAATCAGATTTTCATTAAATGACACAATAACCTGCCTCTTCCGTGGAGAAATATGCATGGCTAACAAACAGATAAAAAAAACCGGATGGAGAAAAAACAGCAAAAATATGTAGAAATTTATAACACTTGAACAAAACACAATATTTATGGGGAAAAAAACTTGAGGTTATAGTGCCTAATCAACTGTTCTAAACAGCTGTTATAAACCAAAATTGAACAACCTAAAAAAAATCCAAAATTTAAAATTTCCAACTTGATTCCATTAATTCGCACAAGGGCTACGCTTGGAGAGCTTTTTCATTTCCAAAATGTTTTCCATTTAATATTTAAAAAGGAACCTACTTAAAAGTTATAGTTATCGTAAGTAATTTAACTCTCACAGCATTTTGAGAAAATAAAAATAATAAGAACGTTACTCTTTTCATCAAAAGACTGAAAATTTCAAATATTGTCGAATTCAAATTTGCTTTCACGGTTAGTTATTAAAAAATCTTTTTATGTATAAGCAGTGTATCTTACCTGAAGTTAATAAAAAAGATTTACAGTAACATTTTTAAAATGAATACGTTAAACGGTGAAGTTTAAGAAGGTTATGATTTAATTTTTAGGAAAGAAAGCGCGCTTAACACAATGTCTTCAGTATTTATGTATTTGCGATGGATATAGCGTAGCTTTTAGTAAAAGCGAAAGGAAATAATTTGCATTATAATTAATACTTAAAACCTTAAATGCCAATAAAGTTAAATTTTTTTTCACAGGAGAAATAGTTATTCATGTGATTACTCTTTTTTCTATTAATTAATTTAGGAAGTGCTTTTCTTTCATTCTCTTTTTTTACCAAGTACATAAAGCATGTATATGATTATGTCCAAGAAAGAATTCAAATTAGAGCTCATATTCACCAAAAGCAATAGAAGTTTTTATTCAATTAATCTATGACACTTCACTCAATGATGCAAAACTTACCTACTTTCAATTATTTGAAAGTATCGACTGAATATTTCCTTTTTCTTAATTTGTGAGCAATTGAATGAGATCACAAATCAGAAAAATAAAATACAAAGATAAATGATTCTCTGTCACTTATTGTCGACATTACGTGGGAACAAACATGAAGCGAAAGAAATGAACGTATCTTTTTATATATTCCAGTCATGATTTTTTCCTGACTTGCTTCTGTCGAGTTGTGTTGTTTCTCAACTACATCTTTCGTGTCAGCAGACGATTCACAATATCTAATTCTGCTGGAAAATTAATCGAGATTGTATGTCCTATAAATTGAATACGCAAAATATGCATCACATTTCACCAGATTTTATTTACTTTTTACGTAGCGTTTTGAATACTATTTTATTGTTCAGCATCGTAGTGAAGATTTATCTTTTCTGCAAGCTTAATTTTGTTGAATTTTGAAGTGTTTAAGAAATAATCTCAGCTTTTGAACAAATGTTTTCATGAGACCTTTTAAACAATTTCAATTCTTATTGTTTTTACGTAACGTATTCTGGTGTCTTTTAATTAATATTTTTTTAGAGGAATTTCTGTTTGTATCTAGAGATAAATATAAACCCATATTAATCGTGAATCTATCAAGCTGATGTGCTGTCAGTCGTCGTACAAAGAACATAGGATTTCACCATAGACTAATAATAAGAGTAGACCGAGCTTTCCCAGACCTGCTGATGAAAAAATTGGTTCATGGATACATCATGTGACTGGTGGGAGGCTTGGCGAAAACTTTGGCAGCATGGTTGCTAGATGGCAACATTATCTATAGTTTGGCACTCGACATGTATTTTAAGAAGTAATGTGTTTTCATTATAATTTTTTTCCAGGTGCAGAGATTAAACTGTTTTTCTTGTAGTTATGCATTACTTGACATTAGTAATTAGTTTTTAATCACAATTTTCAGTAACTTTTATTTCATTTGGAACTGCTACGTCAGCGTTGGCGTGAACGTAATGGCGTAAACGTTTTGCGTTAACGCAAAAATGTACTAATCGGTATCTTAAATTGAAATTGCAGGTAAATATCTTACCGTTTGCCGATTCTTTTTTCGGCGCTTGCATCTTTAATTGCTTAGAGAGTTATTGAAACTGACTAAAGAAAATGCACAATACTATCTAAACGAAAAACTCACTATATTAACAAAATATTTACAACTTAGAATAACACATTTACAAATCGGACTCCATAAGAGATCATTCTTCCGTATTCCATCAATTCTACTTATTTTATTTCTCGCGGGCGTTAATCGTCTGCTACGATAAACGCCCGCTGTTGCTAGGATATCCACCAGTCACATGGTTTGGTTTACGAGCAGCAAAAGGGTTGCCATAGCTCAGTCTATTCTTATTATTAGTCTATGGATTTCACGATTCGGCGGAAGGATACATTATACCTGCTACACTATTGTTTTGGATTGAAGTGGAGACAAAACTTTGAGGGTAGTTTACTGACTACTAGCGGTACCCGTACGGCTTTGCCCGCTGTAGGATATTAAAAGGTCAGTTGATTCACCAGTATATTAACAGTTAACGTCTACTATGCCTTAGGATTTATTTGTTTATTTATTTATTTATTTTCAAGATCTCTTCATATTTTTAGCAGCTTTGAAAACTTAGCATTTAGCTTTCCAGAAACTAGCAGAAGCTTTAGACATATTTTAAAAGAGGAAGGAAGTTTCCCTTTCTTGCTTAAAAAGCAAAATAACACATTTTCTAAAATTAAACACTGTAGGAGGAATGCTGTAATAGCAATACTTTAATATTACTGAACATAGTTCCATAAAAACTAAGAAAATCAACGCAGACGACTTTTTCTTAGCAGTTAAAGTATTTGAATTTAAACCTTTTTCAATAAAAGAAAAGAATTTTGGTAGCAAAAATAACTAAGTTTTTAAAAATGTTCAAAATAATAATAATAATAAGAGTAATAAAACAATCAAAGTAAGTAAAAGACGCAACCTTGGTAACATACAGAAGTTAATTTACATTTCGAAAATTATTCGCAACTACAATAAACTATAGGGGGCGCTGCAGCCACTGTCTAATGGCGGACGAAAAAGGTAAAACAAACACACGCCGCAACTTATAACTTGCTTTGACGCTTGGTGAATGACAGTAATTTTTCATCGTGTTTGTGGGAAGCTTTCTTTTCTATTCTTCTGAAGTTACATTACATCACAAACTGTCTGAAACCTGTAATTTACCCCAAAGAAAACACGTGGAATGGAATGTTTTACCTTTTTCTTTAGTATTGTTAATCTCCGCAAGGTAGCGTATTCGAGCTTTAGAGTTGCGAATTTACATTTATCTTTAGTTTTTTTATTTTATTCTCGGAGACTAATCATTTAGAACTGCTCGACTTGCTGAAGGTAAGCCTTGGACTTTGGTTTTCTTTAAACGATCCCTGCAGCTCTCCTAATGCTCATAGAAACTTCGAACAAACTTCTACTTATGCCAAAAATTCCAAGCTTTCAAATGATTTAAGACTTAAAAATGTGAATAAAATATTTATCCCCCATATTATCAAATTTATGTGAAAAAATGGACTTAAAATTGGAATAGAAAAAGAGAAAAATCGAATTTTCGAATATTACTTCAAGGTGCACTAATGCTACGAACTAATTCAGTGTCAAATATCATGAAAATCGGCCGAACGGTCTAGGCGCTATGCGCATCACAGAGATTAAAATATCCAGACATCCCGACAAGCTTTCAGCTTTATTATTAGTAAAGATAACGCTGAAATGAAGCTTTAATTTTTATTACTCTAAAACTATACATAGCATGATGAAATATTGTGATAAATACGATTGTAAAAATAGTTGAATATATACACATTGCAATTTCTAAAGGATGACACGTTGTATGATATAACTATTATCCTTCTACTTTATTTTAAGGTTATAATTTAAGGTGCGCTCCAAATTTTATGAGAAACTTTTCATTTATCGCAAAGCTATTTTATGTGTGCGCTAAAGGGTTTAGTTTAATTGTGCAAAAAACTAAAAAACACAAAGAAAAAAAAAGGTTTAGTTCAGTGCCTAAAATGAAGATTCTTCTCCGTTTTGTATTGGGGTCAAGCAAAAAATGACAGATTGTTCCTGTATTTACGTAGCCCAGTTTCATTCAATTTCCTTAGTATAAAAAATATCTTGATTACGTTACTATAAAATTATATTCATACAAATGTTAATTTGTAGAATGAACAATTATTATACCCATAAATTATATAAACATAAGTTTAATCCCAATAAGGGAGGCGATACAAAAAGGTTACTCAATTGTTGAAAAAGGTTTTTTCCACGATTGCAATTTATATCAATTATTGCTTCGGTACTAAACTGATGGCAAAAAATTTTGCTTTAAAATTTTTTCTAGCCTTATTGCATATGTCTCATTTTTTTAAAAAAAAGCTCTAATTACCACGAAATCAACTCCACAAAAGATTTGCGAACCCGAAATTCCGCGTTTCTCATAAGTATTATAGTCGGCATTTCAGTGCAATAAACTTCTTTCATTACCTGTCAGACAATAAAAAATGAAATCAAATTGTGTCATTATTTATTTCTTTAGTTTTTTTTAAAGGGTTATTGAAATAACAGCGAAAATATTCTGTTTATCAATAGTTCTTCGGAGAAAAGTTCGGAAATTTAGCTGCGCGAGTAAATAAATAAATCCTTTTACCTTTTTTTTACTAAGCTACTCGACCAACATTCGGGAATTATTTCCGAAAAGTGAAAACTTTCTAAAACGCCCATTAGGGCAATTGTTTCGTAAGTTTTTACGTCCACCATGCAGAAAATTTCTGCAGCGATACGAAAATCAGCAGATTCTGATATATTCGGAATTGTACTAAAAGAGGGGTCCTATATCAAAATAATAACAATTCTAAGCAAATTTAACCGTAATGAATTAAATAAAATATTTTACCAAAGGGGTTTCCGTATTTAAAATTCAAACTTTTTCGAAAGGTCCACTGCGTAGCTCCATGAAGTGTCTTTTTCTAAAGTTTCTTATTTTTAAGCAGCGGACAAAAAAGAGGCTCGCACGAATCTCCGTTCAAATGAAGCTCTGAATATTAAATTATTTTAAGATTTCTTCCCAACAAAAAATGTGCTTGTAAAAACGCTTTGTCTTTTTTTTTCAGATTTCCAAAAAAAAAAAAAAAAGGAAAAGGACGGAAATCCCCCTTTTCTGTTTTTTTAAAAGACGGTATTCCATCCTTAGAATGGAAAAGTGGCACCCATACCGATGGGGAGAGTTCCAAACCTTTTTATCTGAAAATTGTAGAAAATTGTGCAGAAGATTCAGACTATATTGTTAATTTTAGGCATCTAGAAATAGAAAAAAAGTCGTTAATAAAAACATAAATGTTGTGATTGAGTGGATGAAAATGAGTGAATTCTAAGCACAATGAAGCTGTGAGAGTTTGAAAAAAAAATAATTAGTGTTACGTATATTTAATTTTCGCAATAAGTTTTTAAATCAATAATAGTAATTTTTGTTTTAGACAACAGTGGGAAAATGAAATAAATTTTTAGGAGAACAGAATTTGGTATTTAATATTGTCTGATTAAGATTAGAATGCTTGGTAAAACATTGTACATATATTTTTCTTACTTTACTTGATTGATTTTTTACTTGTTAAACCAGGATTTTTTTTAAAGAAATTTTTGTTATTATTCGTTTATACAGTTTGCTTCTTCCTATTTCTGCATAGCCACATATTAAAAAAAAAAAAGTGGTTGACTGTAAACATTCTGTTTAAACAGAACGTATTAAAAATAATATTTGAAATGGAATTATGTTTGACTTTTATTTTTCTAAGCGGATTACTTTCGATGCATTAAGCCTGCTTTCATTCTTTTTCTTTCCTTTTACAGGAAAGTAAGCTATAGCAAAGATCTTGCGGAGAAATATTTGTTGTAAATTCAAGATTATCTAGTCATTGCAAAATGTTGCTTAAAAGTGGTTCATATTTCATTTGGTTATTCTTTGCACCTGTTCAGGATCTTTTTTATTATTTTTTTATTCCTTTAGGTACGATTTGTTTTTCTAACTTTCGTACACACACACACACACGTAAAATCGCTTTAAGTCTAAAATGTTCTTGTTACAATAAAAAACATTAATAATTGGAATATGGTAAATAAAAACGTGATGCGAAATTCTGTCTCACAATAACCCGACAATGTTGAAATCTGACGTGGGAAGGTAAAGGGCAGTATATGTAGATCTTTCATTTTTCATTCTTAATTTATTTATTTATTTATTTATTTTTTGCTTTTCTGAAAGCTTTAATATGCAAGATTGCTTATTTGGTTTACGCTGAAAAAAGAAATCACGAAAAAACCATAAAATTCCGACATTTCCCTCTATTATTAATTTGTGTAGAATCCAAAACACTTTCCCTCAACCATCTCAAAAACTCATTTTTGCAGATGCTGCTCTTTATCTTCTCTCGGCAGAAATACTTTTCCAGAATTTTTATTTTTTTTCCCGTACATTAACGCGATTTTTTTTTTTTTTTTTTGCCCTAATTTTGAAATACTTAGGCTTCAATACTTTTAATTCAGCGTCATACTTTTAAACGCTTAATTTCAGCGGCAACTAAATAAGCGTGTGTTTACAAAAATGTCGAAGCTAAGATAGCAATTTAGGGCACAATATTAGTAAATGTTTCAGGTGATCCATTTTAACTCTTTGAGGAAACCTTCCGATGAGGCCAAAAAACAATTGACTGAATTTTTGTTTCCTTTAGAATACTTAGTAGTATTTTAATATTAGACACGTAAAAAACATGATAAATAATATAACACAATAGACCACTCAATTTTATTGACATTTAGACAAATTCTTGCATTTACTGTAAAAAAGATGTGAAACCGTACTCCGTAAATACAGTGGCAGCATTTTGCACTTTGTGTAACCTTATTCCGGCTGCTAACTTCCTCCAACGAAATGGAGTAACTTAACTGATAAAACTGGTGTAAAGTATGAGTGTTACACCAGTTTTATCAGTACTCCCACGGAATAGGAAGGAGGAGAGAAATGTCCTACGGGTTTGCTAGTGTAAAAGTGGCAACGATTGTTCACTTTTTACTGAGAGCTCTGTCGGTGAGCCGCTCCCGACAATCGCAGCAGATCAATATAAATGATGCTAAGTTTCTCATTTTTTTAGAGGCAGCTATTAAAGCAAAAAACTACTGGAAATTGGTTGTAATAAGGGGCCAATATAGTGGACGATGTACAGCTTTCGTCTACAGGAAATTAGCGCAGTATTTTGATGGAAAAATTTATTTTATTTTTCATCACCAACTTGCCGAATTAGTCTGCTATTAATATTGCGCTTTGCGATGTTTGATTTTTTACGAGTTGGAATGTTTCTATTCCTGAAAATAATTGACGGAATAAGAATATAGTAGAATTAATTACGTAAATACTTTTTTAAATTAGTTGTAAATTTCGTGACATGTTTTGAAAACTAATTAAAGCGAAATAATTTTTTGCTTTCACTACCTTTAACAGATAAAAATAAATATTAATGTTCTATTTACTTAACTTCAAGCTGATATTGATTATGATAATTTTATTCATGTATTTACTCACTGCTTAGACATAATTGTTATTGTTTTTCATTATTATTGAATTTTTTCCTACAACCAAATCGAAAAAAAAATCTGGAAACTTTTTTCATTTAAAAAATACATGTACAATAAGAGTAAATTGTAATTTTCGAAAACTTGATTAATTTCAACAGAAAACCCCACTACTATCTCAAAAAAGTGTTAAAATGTATTATTTTTTGACTGAATAAGGTTTCTCGATTTTTTTTTCCATTTGGTTGTCGAAAAAAAATGCAATAATCATAAAAAAAGAAGATAATTCTTGTTTAAGCAGTGAGTAAATACATGAATAAAATTATTATAATCAATATCAGCTTGAAGTTGAGTAAATAGAACATTAAGATTTATTTTTATCTGTTAAAGGTCGTGAAAGCAAAAATTGTTTCGCTTTAATTAGTTCTCGAAACATGTCACGAAATTTACAACTAATTAAAAAAAAGTATTTACGTAATTAATTCTACTATATTCTTATTTCGTCAATTATTTTTATGAATAGAAACATTTCAACTCGTAAAAAATAAAACATCGCACAGCGCAATATTAATAGCAGACGAATTCGGCAAGTTGGTGATGAAAGATAAAATTAATTTTTCCATCAAAATACTATGCAAACTTCCTGTGGACGAAAGCCATACGTCGTCCACTATATTAGCCCCTTATTACAACCAATTTCCAGTAGTTTTTTTCTTTTTTGTTTTAATAGCTGCCTCTAAAAAAATGAGAAACTTAGCATCATTTACATTGATCTGCTGCGATTGTCGGGAGCGGCTCGCCGACAGCGCTCTCTGGAAAAAGTGAACAATCGTTGCCACTTCTAAATAGGAAAGATTTATCTCCTCCCTTCTACCTCCCAGGTTACTCCATTACTATGGAGGCAGCTACGCTGCCACCGCTTTTACGGAGTAAGGTTACACATTTTTTTTTACAGTGTTCTGCCATAAATATCAGCTATTCCCCCACCTTCATTAGAAAAACGGCAAATCTGCAATTACATTTTATAATTTTATTAAAAAATATTCAGAAAGCTGTTATTAGTTTCTCACGAAATATCGCAATATTTTTACTTATTGTTCAGATATTTATGATTAATGTGTTTCCAATCTAAGGTTACAGCAGTTTAAAATAAGTTCCTATTTCCGATCTGTTTTTCTTTCTTTTTTTGTGTTATAGATATGAGGATGTATGAAGTTAAGAGCAAATGATTTACCAGAACAAAAAACAGTTCAACTTTTTCTTGCAATCAAACTTTTTATTCCAATGCCATTAAAACTGGTTTTTGGAAAAGGAAGGTCAAAAAGTTTCTTGAGGAAAATTAACTTTGATCTTATTCCATATTCATAATATCTTTTCCTTGTGTTCCATTTCTGCAAAAATTTAGGCAATTATTCAATAGGAATTGTTTTAAGTGTTATTTCTTTTTGTACATTTTACATTTTTGTTATTTTAAATAATCTGATTCGTGGATTCTAGTTACAGTACGAAGTGCTCCATTAATTTGTAGGAAAACTATTTCTTTCTTCAACTGAAATTAATCCCCAAGAGATAGAGATTAAAAAATTGTCATCGTTTATTATTGATCTTACCATAATCTAATAAAATGAAGAAAATTTGTTTGTGATAAATACAAACAGAAGTGAGAACAGGAAGTTGAAAGTTCTTACGATGATAAAATGCCCGTTGTATTTTTGACACATTTTTCTTTGAAACATTGTCAATGTGTACATTTTTGCAAGTAAAAAATATATTTACGTAGCATAAAAACGTGAAAGCCATGAGTAATTATTGTTTTCATACTCACTCCTTCCAATGATACTGTTGCAAACCAACTTCCATTATCTTTCAATATCATACTCTGGAGAGGTTTTTTTTTAAGAAATAAAAATTCATTTACGTATTATTACTGTTAATCCTCATATATATATATATATATATATATATATATATATATATATATATATATATATATATATATATATATATATATATATATATATATATATATATATATATATATATATATATAATAGCCAATCCCTGATCGAGTTACGCTCTGACGTCACCAACAATGAAAATCGAGCCATAGCATGTGTGACGGCATTTAATTGTTGAAACTCCAAAAAATCAGTAGGTTATTTATAATTTGATAATATTTTTTGGCAATGTTTGACATGCAGGAAAATGGTTTATTTTGTCAATGCTGAACTTGTTCCGGTAACTTTTACATGTACTCATTTTAGGAGAATGAAGAAACGAAAAATGATCAACAGTTAACGCTATCTACAAGAGTTCAGGGTTCATTCACTGGAGTTTATGTTACAATTTCAACTATCAAAATATCCCCAAAGAGGCAATTGCTTCGTTCAAAAGTTGAAGCAATTTTCACCCGTCATACCTTGACCGGGCGATTTTCAAGCATAATATAATTCACAAAATAATTACTAACAGTGACATTTTAAACTCCCCTACAAGTGCAGTTCTTGCGTTGAAATCGGATATAAGCCCCAATAATGTAGTCTAGCTTATTTCCACGAATTGTATTTTAAATAAAAACTTTGCATCAAAATGGAGGGGGGGGGGAGCAATTGGATTTTTTTTTTTTTTTTTTTTGATACTGTATTGAATGTTTTTTTTACTATCTAAAACTCAAAGTTACAAATATTCTTAACAATAAAAATTATACACATCACCTTTTCCCTTGCCATCTTTTTTATTCTTAAAGAGAGTTTAATTTTTAAGAAACTGATTACTGTTACGATCTTCAGTGCTCTTTTTTGCTATATTTCACCCCTCCAAAATGAATTTCAGTTCTTTATGAATGCTACGGAGTGTTTTCACGCTCTTCAAACACCTTTGCTATAAATCTGATACTAAAGTTTGTCTCGCTAAAAAAACTAAAATGCAAAGAGTACTGTCCGCCTCTAAAAAGTTGAGCTGTGGCCTTGAGCAAAGTCCATTTCTTTCAAGGGAGAGCAAACAGTAAGAAGAGGAATTGTTAGCGCAGAGTTGGGCTACCATCACGCCTTTTGACTCTTCAGCCGTTTTTCCTCACCCCATCAAATGGAATCGTTTAATCCGCCGATCAACTGAGCTCAATTTGCCAGAGGCGGACAGTATGCTGCAATTTTGCAGTTTTTGTGCTTTAGCAACGTTGATTTTTATTTTGAACAGTTTCAAAGCACTTTTTCAAAGGAAAAGCTTTTGTGCTTTCGAATTCTCGCAAAACACCGCATGAAGGAGCTATTTCACACCCTGAAATGCTATGCGATTTCAATTTATCATTGTTTCTCAATGTATCTTGCAAGTTTGTTCCAACATTTTTGACACACGTTGTGTAGATAAGTTGTGTGACAGATAAATGAGAGTTAGCATTGGTATATACATGTAAACCAGTCCTCCACCAACATCTATTTACTTGGCACACTAGTTTCTTAAAGTTTTGTCATATCACCAGTTAAAAAAATTAAGCTTGTCAACTTATACACATTGTGTAGATAAGTAGATAGACAGATCGATGGGAGTTAGCACTTACATGAAAAATCAGTCCTCCACCAACATATATTTACTTGTCACAATAGTTTCTTAAATTTTTGTCATTGTCATCAGTTACAAAAGTTAAGTTTTTACTATTGCTATAAACCTGCTTAAAATTAAAATAATCAGTTCATACTTTTAAAACTTGCATTAAAAATCGGTTAAAATTTTGCTGTAAAAATCACTTCTTCCCCTAAGAAGAATAATATTTATTTTCAATGCACGAGAGTAATAGGGTACAATGCGTTAAGAAAAGAGGGCGATATAATATGTTTATAAAAAAATATCATTGATGATGTTTTTATTCAATGGATTTCTGCTTTTAAACATTTGTTTGAAGGGACCTCTACCATAGGGTGGTCCAAAAAAACTTTTTTTCAGCCAGGACGCCCCCTATTTTTTTTTTAGACTTACTAATTGCATTATGCTGCAAGATTTTTAGGTTCTTACTCAAATTTTAAGACACTGCTCCATGACCCCTCAATTTAACATTAGCCGTACCATAGAAAATGTCAAAAATTTAGAAACATTTAATTTCCTCACCTGTTTTTTTCTTTTTTTTTTTGTAAATAATTATTTTATTGCAATATATGTACATAATACTCGTGCATATTATAATATGTAGCGTTTTTTTCCCTTTCAATGTATTTTTTAACCACCTTCCCATACTGATGAAGTTTAGGGGAGGGGGTTGAGCACCCTCTTTCAGTTGAAATAGGAAGCTAAAATTCTTCTAGTATATTGCTATGCACAAGTCTAAAAATATTGAGGGGTGTCCTGGTATCTAGGAGAAACTTTTTTTACACATATTTTTGAACCACCCTACTCTACCCATTGGCAAATCCCACTCTACGCATCAGTAGATATTTATTCAGAAGAATTTCATGCACAAGCTTTCTTTAGGGTTAAAAAAAAAAAAAAAAACAATCCCATGCAAAAAGAGATTTTTCAGGGTAGGTTTTCACAAAAGGTAAAGAAATATAGCAAGTGAGCATTTTTATTTTTGAAGTTAAAACACACATTTATTTTAAATTTTTAGTAACAGCATAGCAATTAAAATCCCAAAAAAATCAAAATAAATAAATGAGTAAAAAATAAAAAAACAAAATTTAAAATCAAATTAAAATTTATTTAGTGATAGAATACATTGAAAGAAAAACAAAAGCGATAAAAAATACCCTCTTGTGAAAATGATTCAAGTAAAAAAATATGTATCGATGTACGTTTTTTTACATTATTGCAAATTGTAAAAGCACAACGAAAATTTGCATTTTGTAAATTAAATTGGTTTGTTGGGCACGGTATTTAAAGGTCTAACGTTTGAAGTTAAAAAAAGAACTTGTCGTCAAATTTTACGTTCAGGTAAATAAGAAGAACATAACTTTAAAAAACGGAAATCCATTTTCGTGAAATTTCAATTCCTTGTAAACATTCTATAAGTTTTACGTTTGCAAAATTGGAGCGTGTATGATGCGCACTGTTGTCAAGTAATGGAACAAAGTTTTCAACACTCCCCTTGAATACATAGTTAGGAAACAGGAAGTGTTTGCTGTTTTATTATCTAAGAAACTGTCGAAAAAGGCCGTGCAAATAATGCGTTGCAATGCCAGAATTTCCCGTTATTTTCATTTCTTAAGTGGTATTCTAGGCTGAAGTTGTGTAGGTGTGTCCAGCCTCTGCAATAAAAGAAAAAAGGGGTACAGTTTAAACATTGCTGAAATAACTTCATCCAAGAGGTCAAAACCATAATCGACCCAACCCAACGAGTAAGAATGTTACTAAAGTTTTCTGTTTGCAGCGACAAAATGCACTTCCAGAACAAAAGACACAAACGGATTTTTTTCTAGGACGCTTAAAACTTATAAAAGAGTTCAACTTTCCCAACGAACAATAAGTTCTTTTCTCGCATCTCTTACTTTCTCTTTTGCATTTTCGTTATAGATTTTTTTAGAGGTTAAATCGCGTCCATTTATTCTATCAGTTTTGTCTTGAACAACTTGGGCGGAAAATGTAGTTTCCTGCCACGCTTGGTGGTACATTCCAGAAAAATTAATTACTACGCCAAAGTATGTTGTAGCAAGGGACAAACTACAATGGAGGATGTTTTTCTCAGGAGTACAATAGCTCTTAATTGCCCTCAAGTTCTTGAACATTGTTTTGGGTATGGGGTATAATGCGTGTCTCGCCGAGCAGAGGTGATCTCGAAGGCGATATCATGCTTAGGTCAGAATAAATGTGTTGGAGTTAATGAAAAAGTTTTTAGCCGTGAGTTCAATTCTTTCCAAATTCTATGACGATGCATTATATCTTCTTGTGTGGTTCAGGAATGTAAAAAATGGGATCGAATTCTGTATGTGTGTGCTAATTTCTTTAGAAAATTTGCAAATTATTGCGTAAGAGCGCAGTTATAGATAAAAGTTTCTTTCTTTTTTTATAAGAATGCTTATTAGTTTCTTACAGCACAAGTAGTTCGCTGAAAAAACCATAAAGACTTCAGATAAATGAGTCTTAAAGAAACCATACGCTTATGTATGTGGAGGAAATCATAATGAGAAAAAGTCGAAAGTTTATGCATGAGCCAAAAAGTATAATATCAAAAGTTTATAATGATGAATATGATGAAACAATTCATCCTTCTGTGAGCTGATCTAGTTTTGAAATCATGATTCATGTAATCCAATCGTTTGAAATGTGTCTGAGATCATTCAAAACAGTTTTCTGTTTTATAGCTGAAAGCTTTTTAGTGAAATAATGGCATGCATCCTTTTGAACCTAGATGATGAAGTCAGATGTGTTCTTAATAATTCAGTTTTCAGCAGAAACATTTTTTTTAAAATAAGAATAAGCAATCTACTCTCCAGAAGATTTTTGTTTCTCTTAAAAATCTCAATTGGAATTTATACTCATTAATGAAGTCGAAGTCATTAATTTACCAAATTTTTTGAATATTTCGATTCTAAGCACATTTGATTCCAAAAAGTATTTTATCAAAACCCTTAACACGTTCTTTTTTACTATTTCTGAAATTTTTACACCGGCTGATATTTCGTTCAAAATAAATCATGACATTTTTTTTCAATCTGTTATAACTTGACATTAACAATTTTTTTAAAAAAAAATATCATTTCATAATACTTACAAATCAAAGGATGCGTATTATCAAATTTAAATATTCTCCTCAGAGGAGGAGGGATCATACATTCATTTAATGTATATATATTAAAATAAAAGGATTGGCACTCTGGTTTAAAGTAAAAGGAGGGCTTAAAGTGGGTCAACACAATATTTTCAGTTAAAATTCAGTTGGGTTTATAGTAGAGAATGTTCAATGGATAATAAAAAGCATTTGTGATTTGGCAATGCAACTATTTATTTTTAAAATCCACGGAATTAAATGTGCCTGAATGAAGCATAGGAGTTGCATTGTTTTTTCTAACATTCCATTATAGCAGGGGTTCCCAACCTGTGGGTTGGGACCCCAAGGGAGGTGCATCAATGCAAGGGGGGGGGGGGGTCGCGACGCATTTCTTAGGGGGTTGCGCCATTATCCCTACATTAAAAAATATATCATTGCATAGTTGAAATATTCAAACACATAGGGGGGAAATAGCATCATTTTGGACTAGCATCAATTCTTGAACGAAATGGCGATTCCAGGAAAAAGGCTATGGGGTTCCAGCAACCCCCCCCCCCCCTCTCCCTCTCATGCCAAAGTACCTGAACTCCTAACATCCTCTAAGATTATCTTAAGCTTTGGTTTAGAGATTTCAATCTCCAAAACTTTCCGCGAGAGTCACGAATTCACAACCTCTAACACACTCCTACAGAATCGTTTAAAATTTTGGTTTTGGAACTTTGTAACAATATCAAATAATTTCTGTGAGCGATTCTCTACACCGCAACCCTTACAGAGAAATGTCCTGTAGTTGGATTTTTATCACTTATTTTTGGAAGTAATTCAGGCAAAAGTCTCGTACCTCATCTCGCCCCTAATTTCATCAGAAACAGAAATGGGTTTTTAGGTTTTAATTTCGAAAACAAATCCAGGGTAATGCGTGCTGTCCCCCTTCAATTAATTAAAGATCATAAAAAAAATTTGTTTTTAGGGTTTAAATTTTAAAGATATTCCGGGTGAGGATCTCCGAATATTTACCCTTGTCATCAAAGATAACCTAGTATTCTGTGTTTTGGACCTCTCTCCCCTCACATCATTAAAACTCGTCTAAAGTTTTTTAGGGGAACTTCAGTTCCGAAACCAACCCTTTTTCCCAACGCTTACAAAGATGGCTTATAATTGTGTTTTTTAAACCCAAATTCACAATTTTTCCGGGGAAAGGACGCCTGAACCTCTCCTCTTCCCTTAATTTCAACAAAGGTAATCTACAACTGAGCTTATTTAGGACATATCGCCTTCAGTTTCGAAAAATTAGAGTGCATTCCGGATCCATCTTCCCCTCCCCATCATTAAAGTTGTCTGAAACTTCATTTTTAGGACTGTACCATCGTGAAATTTCAAAAACAGTCTCCAAGCTTCAACCATTTATAAAAGTCCCTGAACCTCTGCTCCGCGGAACATCACCAGGGATCGCGTGAACTGCAATTTTAAAACCGATTTCGCACAATTTCCGGGGGAGGATCGTCGCGAATGTTACACTTACGACTGTAGATTTATCTTCTTAATTCTCTTAATTTGACTATTCATACGATAGCAATAAAACACCTCCCCCCCCTCTCCAAGAATAAATCTGGACTATTTCTTGCTATATATACGTTTGGTAAAAATTAAGGATCTTCCAAATGCCCTCCTCGCAATTTTTTGACCTCGCGACGACCTTGTTAAAATAAAATGCAATCATTCGCTTCAATAAAAGTTGGAGACACTGAGACTAAAAAAGATTTTTTTTTTTTTTGACCTCAGCTCCTCCGAAAACAAAATTCTGCATTTGTCTCTGCTAAAGCCCTGAATGGTAGCTTAAGTAGCGACACGTACGCCATCTTGGGGCCAACCAATGCTTTCTTCTATGTCTGCTATGGTGAAGTAACGTGTTTTGCTTCTTGATTGGGGTTTCTTATTAACTTCATTTTAATTCACAATTAAGAAATGCCACATTCAAGTAGCAAAACACGCGAATTTACCATAGCAGACATAAAAGAAAGCATCGTTTGGCCCCAAGATGGGGAACGTGTCGCTACTTAAGTTACGATCTAGGGCTTCAGTCTTTGGAAGCAAAAATTTTGAAAGTACGGAAATATAGGTTTAACATCATCGAGACTATATTTTTTTTTATTCTACAGTTGTTGTAAAAAAAAAAAAAAAAGATTAAGCTTAAAAAAAATACCTTAAGCAGCTTGAGTCAATATGCAAAATATGTGTTATGTGCGCATACGCACGATACACTCACAGACGCGCACACAGACACACAAACTATATATGGGGGACAAATAGTGGGTCGTGGGTAGTTTAGTTGGAGAAAACGGGGTCGTAACGTGAAAAAGGTTGGGAACCACTGATCTATAGTTCGTAAAAATATGAGTAATAATGCTTTTTTTAAAGTTTGAAATCTTTGGTCATCATTTAGCTTTATCATTTGTTATTTTTGTTTGTAAAGATTTCGAAGAACATCATACGTTTGTAGCATTAGTTCACAAAAAAATAGTTTATGCTGTCAAGATCGATGTTAATGAACCAAAACTAATTGTTTGAAACTTTGTAAAAGTTGTATATAGTTGCATTTACGAATTTGTCGTAGTAAAAAGATAGTTGTAACTGTCCTATTTAAGAAAAAAATCCGTTAGACGTTAGATAACCACAAAATGAAATTAGGATGGATGACACTGACTATGAGTTAAAGCTATTATTTCTTTTTTTTTCCACTGAGATTTCTCAGCTTTCTTTAAAATTTATTTATCTTTATAATATTTGTTTGTTTTCTTTTATGTTCCGTATTTTATTCATACGCTTACCTTTCTCAGACCATTCTGCGAAGACCAGGACGCATATGAGCCAGATCAAAATATTCATACCACAAAGTTAAAAGTAAGAACTACCATTACCAAATCATTCTCATAATGATAAAAGTATGAATCATCAACTTTGTACTATTTGTATTTATAATATAAATTTTTCAGATCGTAATCTCATAAATTCTTTAAGAAATAGGTGCATAAATTCAGCCTATTGTTTCAATTTGATTCATGTAGTCGCTTATTTGTAGACTATAACGTTCTATATGATTTGTTGACTTAAAACTGGAATTGATTACGTTCTGCTTAATTCTGAAAGTTTCTCGAGTTACTTCTCGCATTTCATGAGCTCTGCTTTCTGAAATTTTGAGATGCACGAAAGCTGTGTTCCAAGAAGTTTTGTGATTTCAAATAAAATGGGAGGTCGTTGCCTAGAATGTTTGGTGTACGCTTGTGACCACAAGTTTATGACCAGTGGGAAATGTTAGTTAAAAGAAAATCGGCAGTGGTAAAAATTTGTTCGCGACATCGGTTATTGTGCGAAAAAAATGTTCCCTTTCCATTTTAGCTCACAAGTTATGCAAATTTATTGAACCACATATCTAGAGGATTTACTTTTAGAGGACTGAGTTCGAAGCTAGAGTTTTTACTCACTTTTGTTTCGTGTTTCCAAAAAGAGTATATATATGTGTTTGTTCTTAAAACTAGCAGCGGAATAACTCAAAGGAGACATTTGGGTAGTAATTTTACACGTAATAAAATTCTTTCTAAATTGAGAGAAGAACATTCAACAAGATATGTTGCGACAGAGTTTGTTGCTACCCAGAGTGTAGTTTCAAGTCATTTCAAAAATTTGGATCAGCTTTTAGATATTTGACTGGTTTTAATTTAAAGCTTATTATAGTACTTTAAATATGTATTCTAGAACAACAACAATCAATGCCAAAAAATATCAGTCTTGCAAAAAGTGGTCGTAAAACTTCTTAATTTTCTCTGTCCCAACTAACTTTCACACCCAAGTTCAGTAAAATTTTGAACACTTCAAGACATTATTATCTCATTACTATCCCATTAGGAATACATAGTGTTTAATTATTTAATTGTACTTAAATTACAAGTGACAGTTCTAACTCTAAACAAGAATAATGATTGTTGAGAAAGCACAGGTTATAGGATTTAAGTGAATGTTGTTACTGTAACTCAATACTAGGGAGTTGCATTACATTAATAGTGTTGCACCGAAAAGTTTACAATTTTGTGGACATATTTCTATCACAAATTAAATTTAGTCAAAATCTAACGCTGGCTGTTGTCACTCCAAGGTACAGAAGTATTGACGTTAGTACAGACAAGCTTTAAAAAGGCTTCTGATCCTTAATTACTGAACATCAGTGTAGATGTAGCAATAAATTAATGAAATATGCCTACAGTTCGATATTAAATAATGTCGAAATAATATTTTA
Organism: Uloborus diversus; assembly: GCF_026930045.1. Taxonomy (NCBI): domain Eukaryota; kingdom Metazoa; phylum Arthropoda; class Arachnida; order Araneae; family Uloboridae; genus Uloborus; species Uloborus diversus. The sequence goes on along the minus strand of NC_072737.1, from coordinate 84,341,529 downwards.
ATTTAAGAAAACCGTAGGAACTAACAAGTGAATCGGCCCAATCACGATCTCAAACTTAAAACATATAAATTATTGCATTTTAAATATTAGCATACATAATTCATCATTACAGCAGATAGCATGACCCAACCACTTTATCCTTACCGATGCGGGAGAGCTATAACTCAAATGCTCTCCTATAAGGCACTCCTTGATGATTATTTGATCTCGAATCTAAAGCAAACAGACACATATTACACATGTGCAAAGACACAAAGTACTCCATCATCGCCTTTGTTTTTCGAAAGGGTGGAGCGCGACAAGCCCGATAAATGGGTGTGTATTATTGGACGCAGAATACCTTCCCCCCTAAGAGCTGCCTGAAATTAGCGTATCTGAATGATTATCGGTTGTGACGCACGTATATTACAAAGATTTCTGGTCTTGTCTGGACAGATGAATGGTCAAACACCTGTTTGCAAGGAGAAAATGTTTGGTGTTACCTCTGACACCATCACTTCACGCTTCGTCAAGTGATGTAGATTGTAGAGCCAAAAAGCGCTGACTTGTAAAGCGTTCCAGGGAGGAAGTTTTTCGATGAGGATTTTCCGCGATGACTTGAAAAGTTTTAGTACAGGTTTACCAGCTCGTTTTCGTAGATATTTTACCATTTTAAAACTATTTTCTTATGCTGGGAACATTTTGAACATAAGGTTGTTTTAAAAGATGCTGAAGATTTATAATAGAAATAACAGCTGAAACCATTACTTCAAAGTTCGTCAAGTCATGTAGATTGTAGAGCCCAAAAGCACTGACATGTTAGAGTTCGAGTTCAAAAGTTCCTCAATGAGGGCTTTTTAATGACTTGCAAAAGTTTTACTCACATGCTTCCCCCCTCGTTTTGGTTGACATTTTAGCATTATTTCAAAACACTTTTCTACGTTGAGAGAATTTTCGAACATAAAGATGTTTTAAAAGATGCTGATTTATAATACAAATAACAGATGACATCATCACTTCGCGCTTCGTCAAGTCACGTAGAATATAGAGCCCAAAAGCACTGATACATTTAGTGTTCAAGTTTAGAAGTTCCTCGATGATATTTTTTTTCAATGACTTGAAAAGTTGTACTCACATGTTTACCCACTCCTTTTGGTAGATATTTTAACAATGTTTCAATTCCTTTTCTACGTTAAGAACATTTTTTGCACATGAAGTAACACTTTTTGCACATTTACACTTGTCTCCTTTTTGAGAACACTATTTTTTGTAATAGTTATTAGAACCGTTTTGAGAACACATGTTATAATACTTTTTGAACACGGTCCCCTTTTTTAGAACACTTTTTTTTGGTCAGATTTCAAAACACTTCTAGAAAAATTGCTCGGAAAAAGTATTTACTTTTTAGCGCACTTTTTGGACATTTCAAGAATAGTGTAAAAGAATGGTTTTTAAACACTTGCACTAAACATTTTGTGGCACACGTTTTGGTAGTTTTTAGGATATCTTTCGGAACAATTACGGATCACTAATATCCTCCCTGAATGCGTGCTACACAAGCATAAAAGAAGCTTATAAAAATAAAAAATACGCACTTAATTCACTTTTGTTGAGACTGCAGGCTTGTTGATGGCTTTAGGCTTTGTCTGAATATGATTATTAATCTGCATTATTACTATGAAAATTAAAAATCTAATGGCATCTCAAAATCAATTGAACAGTTTACAGCAAAATGACAAACGAGCAAAAAAAAAGTGGAAGGAAGTAGTAAAAAATCATATTTACTACAGAAATGAAATCTAAATTTGAAATATAAATTTCCATAATTACGTTTTCAAAGCTAATCATAATGTAAAAAGTAAACAAAAATTTGTCAAAAACAAATGGTTACACAAATTAATTTTAAAAAGAATAATTCCTCAGGAACAAAAACTTTTTTATTACTGTCGATAAATCTTATTTGTTTACGTTTCCACTACTTTGCTACTCAGTACAGTCTACTTCTCGGTATATGATCAACGGCCATTAAAGTAAGTAGTGTATCCTTTTCAATTTTTTACCAGGGTTAAAAGAGTGCTTCCCATCCTTTGCATGGACCAGAAAAAGGTTTTTCCTCTTTACTGTAAAATTATCATAATGTGACTGTCCCCTTGTCTCTGAGGTACAGATATTATGATGAATCATGCGGTCCAGAATGCATGTAAAATTTAAACATATTGGAATTTGTTTCATTAGATCGCATCGGGAAACACGGATAAGTACAGGAAATTACAAACCAAACATTGTTGTTATCATCACTACCTGCTTATTTTATCAATACCAAGTTTTTATCCATATTTTAGAAGAACAGGAAATTACAAACGAAAAATTGTTATAATTACTATCTGCTTATTTTATCAATACAAGTTTTATCCATAAATTAAAAGGACAGAAATTACAAACGGAAAACTGTTGTTATCATTACTACCAGCTTATTTAATCAATAACAAGTTTTTATCCGTTTAGAAGGACGGAAATTTCGAAAAATTGTTACCATTTCTACCTGCTTATTTCATCAATAAAAAGTTTCCATCCATGTTTTAGAAGGACGGGAAATTACAAACTAAACATTGTTGTTATCACAATCACCTGCTTATTTTATCATAAGTTTCTATCCATATTTTAGGCATCACTTTCTGACCATTTGGCTATAAATTTGCAACAATCATTCTTGACACTGAAAGAGAAACACCGATTGTCTTGAAAGTTTCCAGAAAATAGTTTTTAAATTATAACACTGAGCATAAAATCCGGGTTGTACGGATCAGCTTCGTCAGCTGCATACGGCACGCGAACCGTATGTTGGGCCAACACTGCTATGAACATTCACAATAACTATTTGAAGTTTTCACTAACCAATGTTAAGAATATATTAGATATTTTTGATCTTTTGAAGTAATAATGTGTGATTGAACAGTTTTTCCAGTCTTCAAAAATCTTTCCATTGTTCCTTCATGAGGATACTTTGCTCCTGACTCTTTAATATATTCTTCCTTATGTTTTGAATGGAGATAAATTTTTTACTTAATGAAAAATTAAAATCATCAGATGATTGAGATTTTTTTCCATTACCTTTACATATGTTGCTAACGTTGTACAGTGAAACCTGTGTATAACGACACTGTCTATAATGATAACCTGTCTATAACAAAATCTTTTTTGACCCCAGCAAAATGTCAGCATGAATAATCAAACTGTCTATAACGATAACTTGTCTATTACGATATTTTTTAAGGTCCTAACAATATCGTTGTAGACAGGTTTTCCTGTGTTAAGAATTTTCAAAATGCATATTTGCTCAAAAGTTTTTATAATACTTTTAATGAAACTAATTTTACAAATAGATTTTCAAGTCGAACAAAAATGGAAATCAGTAAATATTTTGCTTTAAAATTGTGTTTTCCTTTGCTTTGCAAAGTAAATTTACGTGAGTTGCCAACCGCCTTGTCTAGTGCTTAGAGAAATCTGACTGCGGATGGGGAGGTTCAGGGTGCAACTCCCGGCTTGGCCATTCATATACTTTCTCTCTACTGTTCATTCTTTGCTTGAATATGTTGTTGTGGTGTGAATGGTTGCCTACCCTATAAGCGGGTTTTAATGGCGTGTGTGTAATTCTGCGGAAGTCAGACTTCACACCAAAGCAATGTACAGTTGGGAAAGTTAAGCAGCGCACCCCAAATTGACAGCTTAGCTTGTAAAAAAAAAAAAAAAACTTGCGTGAGCTACACGTTTATTCATGCTCATTTTGCACAAAAATTCAATCTGCTAATTAATAACACATTCATGAGTTTCCTAGCAAGCTAAATAAAATAGTTGTTTAAAATTTTCTAAACTATATTCAACTTCATTTATTTCATTTTAATGTGAACGTTTTTACGCGTTTTTTTTTTTAAACAATAACACTGAGATTTACTTGAACGTTCAGAAAAAAACGTCTCAATCATTAAACTAACCAAAATTCTAGTCTCGACTACGGTGAACATAAAAGGTTGGTAAAGTCAATTTGAACTCAAAGGAACTTGAAATAACAGGTTGGAAAAATCAAGTTGGTCAATAGATCGATTAGTTTCCAAAAGAAAATCCGGCCGCTGTTCCTAATACGAATTCATCTGCATATGTATGAGAGACACTAAAGGCCAGACAGGAGATAATTAGATAATGGACGCAAGGGAGAATATGAAGGGGTCAATCGAGTGGTTCCTTATTTAAAGTGTCAATGAAATGAACAAAAAATGTTCCCATTCACTCTTGTTGAAGCCACAAGCAGTAGTAATAACCTTTGGGAAGTTTCGTGAACTTTTAATGTCTTGGAGAAAGGACTTAAAAGTTTCTTTAATGGTATTGATCAGCATAAGTTTTCTTCCCCAACCCTAAAAGTAGTAAGTTAGTGCAATTCTTTGTCCAGCTAGAAGACAATTCAGTGACACTTTTGTAACAAAGTAACCATGTAATTATTGCAATCATTTGTTTCATTTTAATTTATAACTTGTTTACTGATTTGTTAACCTTTGGAAAGTTTCACGAACTTTTAATGTCTCGGAGAAATGAATTAAATGTTTTTTTTTTAATGGTATTGATTAGGATAGGTTTTCTTCCCCAAGCCTAAAGGAAGTAAGGTTGTGTAATTCTGACTAGCTGGAAGACAACTCTATGACACTTTTGTAATAAAGTAACCATGCATGAAATAATTACAATCATTTGTTTCTGTTTAATTTATAACTTGTTTACCGATTTGTTAACCTTTGCAAAGTTTCACGAACGTTTAATGTCTTTCAGAAGCAAATTAAAGTTTTTTTCAAACGGTGTTCATTAGCATAGGTTTTCTTCCCTATACCTTTATGTAGTTAGCTTTGTAATTCTTCGTTTGATCAGATATACAAATTAGTGACACTTTTGTATCAAATTAGCTTTGTGAGCATTCTAATCATTTGTTTCAAAGTAGTTTATAACATGTTTACCGATTGAACTAACATTTAGTTCTTGTTTTTGCAGATGCAATAGCTGAATTGCTTCGCTTCTTTGAAGATGACAAAAATGAAATAAAATACAAGTATGAAAATGCAACAAATGGATCACTGCTTATACAATTGCGCCCCTAAGTATTTTAAATAATGGTTATTTTAAAAAATTAATCACCTGCATCCAAAATGGAGCATTCTTTAACAATTAGACTAAATAATGCATTTGAAATTTGCAAATCAACCTAGTAGTCCAGTCATATTATACAAAAAAAAAAGGACTAAAATCGCAAAGCACAATGTAGTTCTGATTTTTAATATGTTGTTTGGGACAGTTAGAGTAGTGTAAATCTGTGCTCGCTGCGTAATTCGCGAAAAACTGCGAAATTTTCGGACTTTTTTCCGTTCTTCCTTTATAACTCCCAAACTATCCAACTTTTGAAAGAAAATGTACTTATTCATTTTAAAGCACATTAAATTTTAAGCGATTTGAGCTCAAGTGACGCTCTGTACGACCAATAGTTCAGGAGATATCGCACTTCGAAAATTGGTCATTTTTGGCAAAAAATAAAACAAATATGCTTTGATCACATTCCATGCCAAATATAGAGAATAATTCTCACTCTAATTGCAAAAAACTGGATATACTGTTACATTGCATTTAATTGGCTTTCATTTAAGCTACAAACGAAGTCTGTAGATTCATTAGTTCTTTTACAATCGAAAAAAAAAAAGATAAAAAAATTCGATTTTTGAAGAAATGAGACAAGAAAACACGCGGTTATAGAAAACTTAAATAGGTCAATAATTGACAGCCCTATCCAAGTAACGCAATCATTCTTGCCCCTATATATTTAAGTTTTTAACATTGGTGAATTTTCGGCCGTATTTCATTTTTCGACTGGACAGTTATCTACCGAGTTTTCTTTTGAATAGAGAATAATTTTGGTATCAGACGAATTTGTAATGAGATTCAATTTTTCGAAGACGGACAAGCAGAGAAACAAAGAATAAATGAAAATGAAAGTTCACTCATTCTTTTTGCAAAAGCAAATGAAATTGTCTAGGTTCATCATACGAAACGTAAAGCTTCAGCGGGAAAATTAGAATTAAAAATGTACCCCCTGTACACTTCAAGCGCAATATTATCGAATGTTGGTACTTATTGAAAAATCATTCAAGCAGCAAGTATGGAAAATAGGGATGCACCTAGAAACATTAACCAAAATGCTTCATTTTTTTTCACTTAGCAGGTCTCGATTTCTACGCAAAAAATGCTCGCCTTTATTTGCAAGGGATGTGAAAAACGGAATGAATTCAAAGGGTTTTTATATACACTAGAAGATATTTCATGGTTTTGCGAATCAATAAATTTTCGCCTAGTTTGTGAGCATACTTGTGTAATGAATGAACTGGTTCTAATGAAACTAAAGGAGACCCTGAAAAGTATCCATAATTGTAACATATTAGATAATTTAGCTGTGCTTTTTCGGTGAGTTTAACGAATTATGTTTATGTTAAATTCTATTGATGAATTGGAATGACTCTGGGACGTGTTTACTGTCTTCGGATACATCAGAACGAATGCGCGCTACCGCAATATGATTATATTTGACTTCTCAACATCAGAGTGCTCCCGAGGAAACGCTTTTCCAAATCCTGTAATGACACCTCAATGACGAGTTACTCCCTAAGTTTGGACTTGAGGGCATTGAAGAAAAAAACAACTAGAGAAACTGATTGAAACATTATCGAACCGCCACCGAAAAAAGTACATCTCAACAGATCGACCTTTTTTTCTGTTTTTGTCGCAAACATTCAAAATGTTTCCTTCCAGAAAAGTGCCCAAGTCTATTCAAATTGTATTCAGCTTTATAATTTTTTTTTTCAACCGAAGAAAAATGGAATAACTCTTAGATTCGTACTTTGTCTTCACGCAGTTAATGATGTGATACCACATCTTCCCATGTCTGGCTATGAAAAACAAAGCTGTGCAGTGTTTTTCAAACGAACTGGTATAAGGTGGACTAGGATACTATGGCTTTCCTTCCTGAAGTGAGATCCGAAGCTGTAGAGATGAAGCTGGTTGCTCTGTATGGAAATGAGGCATCCCCCGATATCTTACTACAGTATTCAGTTCCACCTGTTCCTCAAAGCAGCATGTAATGCAACTGTGATCCATCTTTATTAGTCTTCAACCAAAAGAATAACTTCATTTCATTCGTATCGCAAACACCGAAAGGACGAGGTTAGATGAAAAGTAAACAAATGGTTGCCAGAGGAGAAGAATGCCTCAGAGCGGAGTAGATCGAAGACCAATATTAATTTTTAAGATTAGTTCGTCACCAATCCATTAAAAGATCCAGCCTCACCCGTCCTTTTTAGATTTCTCTCATTTTAGTGCAAGGGATGTATTTGAGTATACTGTTGTTGCAGAACTGATCTTAGCTGCTCAGCTTTGTGCAATCTGCCATTTGAAAAGATTGCCCACAACATTATTCCCATTCTAATCGACATAAATGAAAAAAAGGAAAATAATTAAATGAAAAAAAAATCGATCCATCTCTTCCTTCATTTTTCAGTTCGGGAGTACGATCGTACTCACCAAATACATCATAAAAACTAAGACATTAAGTGTAGTTAATTTTTAAGATACGTTTTAATGATAAAACTAGCATGTAAATACAGTTTCACCTTTTTGAAATCATTTTTTTTTGTCCATATCTCTCTTATTCTAATGGAAAGTGTTTTGTACTGAAAGTCTAGTGTTCAAAAATATTACCTATTCAAAATTAAACTCGGTAGATAACTTTGCAGTCAAAAAAAGAAATACGGCCGAAAATTCATCAATGTTAAAGGCACAAATACGCAGGGGAAGGAATGTTTGCGTTACTTGCATGGGGCTGTCAATTATTGATCTATTTACGTTTTCTAAAACTGCCGAGCTTTGCCAGCACACATAACTTACATAAACACACATTAGAGTCTAATTATATCATTATTTGCCCCTTTGTTTAGAATAGGATCTTCCATACTGTCTTGAAAAGTGTCTTGTCTCATTTCTTCAAAAATCGAATTTTCCTAATATTTGTTTGTTTTGCGATTGTAAAAGAACTAATGAACCTACAGACTTCGTGTTTGGCTTAAATGAACGCCAATTAAATGCACTGTAACAGTATATCCTCTTTTTTGCAATTAGAGTAGGAATTTATCTCCATATTTGGCGTAGAATGTGATGCTTAAGCATAATTTTTTTTAATTTTTCGCCCAAAATGACCAATTTTCGAAGTACGATATCTCCTGAACTATTGGTCGTACAGAGCGCCACTTGAGCTCAAATTATTCAAAATTTAATGTGCTTGAAAACGGGTATGTGCATTCAGTATCAAAAGTTAGTTTGGGAGTTATAAAGGAAAATCTTTAAAAAAGCGACAATTTCGCTGTTTTTCGCGAATTACGCAGCGAGCACAAGTTTTTGAGAACTGCAAACTTTGATTTACACCACCCTAACTGACCCAAACAACATATAACAAAATCAAAACTACATCGCCCTTTGCGATTTCTATGTCTAATGTGACTGGACTATTGCCACGGCGGGCGTTCAAAAAAAAAGAAGATATCTTGAAAAATCTCAAATTTAAGGAAAATGTCTTTAAAAATGAAAATAAACAGAAATGTGAATTTCAGCAACAAAACTTATCCCTCTCCCTCTTCTACAATAATAGTTTTGAAAATTTCAGAAGTAAGTATTCGCGCAGTTTAAAAGAAGCGTATAGTAGACAGTGAAATCTTTGAAAAAATAAATGTTTTTCAGAGTTTACCTTTTTTGGCTACGGGAGAAGATGATTTTAATTAAAAAAACCGGAAAGGACCCCTAATGTTTAAATGAAATTAACTGCAGCAAAATTAAACATTTACACAAACAACTTTTTTACATTAACGCACTGCACAGGAAAAGTTATTTGCCTGAAGCACGGACGAACAGAAAACTAAAAGCTTTTCAGTTAATTTTTTCTTAGATTCAATTATTTCTTACAAAACAAGCCATTAAGCTCTTCAATCATAAAATGCTGCCGGAATTACAGCCAAACATGCTTGAGGTGAAATATAAGATTATGTTTTATGCTTGAAGGAAAATTACTGTTATTTTAAATATCTTATTGTTATTGTTAATAATTTTATTTATTTATCTGTCACTAATATTGATTTATGTATTGCTATAATTTATTAATTATTTCTTTTATACGTCTCTTTTTTGTTTATACCTGTCTTTTACTTGTTTATCACTTTTTTTCAGTTGAACACTTCTAACGAGCCCTAATTTAGCGAGAAGTTGGATTTAACGAGGAAGTTGGAGAGATTTAGTTGGTACAGTGTTAAATATATGGAAGGCCAACTCGCTTTTTACGAGCAAATTCCGCTTAAAGCGAGCAATACTTTTGGGACTCCTAAAATTTCTATTGCCTTTCGGCTCAGTTTATCCTTGGAAAAATTCTTTCAATATTCTGAAGCCAACCGTAAGTTAATGATGAGTTATAAATAAAGAGAAAAGTGATGATGGCCCCCTTTTTTATTTGGGGAGTAGAGAAGATTTAGAAAACTCTACATATTTGTTGAAGTCAATCTTCCGAGGATATTGAAGATAAATTCAAGTTAATACAGATGAAAAAAATAATAAAAACGATAAATATGGAGAATTTGAAGCTGAGCAATCCTCAACACATTCAATGACTTCTGATGTGTTGAAAAATTTCAAACTTTTTTCGTGGTGAGGAATGGCTATGACACTATGAGTATTTATCCAAACCAATAACACAAGAAAGAGACAGTAAAACAGTTTGAAGTAAATTAATCAAACTCTTTAGGTATAGGAATGATAATAAAAATAAAGCAAGTATGTACGAATTTTTTATGGCTTTTCTCGAACTTGTTTTTTTTACTAGCATTCGGTTATAACGAGCAAATATAGTGGTTTCTTTGTGCTCGTTATAAGCAAGTTCGTTATAAGATCCACTCTACTTTTATTTTCATAAAAAACACCTATGCTGCCTTATCATGAATGACTATACTTATTTTAATAAAACAAAGTATAAAATTTATACTTATAAAGAGGAGTTCGAAAAAGTAGTGGAAAAAGTGAAGTCTGGATGGGAAAAACTTGAAAAACTGATTCATATTTTTGATAATATTATTCTTCCAGTTCAACCTGAATACTTGCCATAATCATAGTAAAAAAAAAAGCAAGCAAGGGTGTGGTGGCCAAGTAGTGGAAAATATGCAAATCCGATATTGTTCCTTATAAAATTCCGAAGATTATGTGATTGATATTGGTCCTGGAGCTGGTGTAAATATTGAAAAAGTTGTTGCAGAAGGAACACCAGAATGCTTGGAAGTATCCATTATTGAGAATATACAAAGGCAAGATATTAATCCAGTAGCTGCCTCGTGGTTAAATTTGGAATTTTAGAAAGAGATACGCATTATTTTAAATTCATGTAATAAATGCATCCGTTATAATCCAATTTGAACGCTAATCAGAATGTAATAATTATAAAAGGAATGAAACATAAAAGTTAGAGTACTTAATACAAAAAGTGTTGAACTTTTATTTTTGGGAAAAATAATTATTAGTAATAATAATAACAACAATAATTTATTATTATTATAACAAGAACAATAAAATAAATGCAAAAAGATTGAATTAATTTCCAAACTATTCATAACAGTTTCCAGAAAAAACTTTTATTTAAACTTTTGATAAGGTTAATTTTTTTCGATTCATTTTATCTTAAGCATGGCAATAGTTCATAGCTTTTTAACACGCTTTTATTTATACTACGTGTTCCTTCATTCGATGAGTACAGGTTGGGGAAATAGGGAACAAAATGATTTAAAGTAACGACTTTCACACAGTGACCGAATCGTAAATACGAAGCATTATGGCTTCTGTTTTAATTTCTCCTGCCCTTCTGTAAAAGGGTACCATGTCAGCAATAACATTTTTTTTTTCTGTGGCTTCATATTATTTTCCTCTTCATCGCGTAAAAATCGATCGCTGATTGTCACACTCCAGTTACCAAATACAGTTGATGTCATCTTCCTTTAGATAAAGCAATTAAACATCAGTTTTTGATAAGGTCGCGTTTCGTGTTTCTAGATGGAAGCATGCGTCAAAATCGTCCTTTTTTTTCATTGAGTCAGATTTGTCGAAGTGCAAAAAGAGAAAAAAAAGGAGTTTTCCTGATAATTTTCTAGAAATAAAATCGAGATATTGTCGTATTTATTGCGCTTTAGAGAGTGATGTGTTTTCAGAGAAAACGACGATTAAATAAGTTTCCTACGGTTTTTCTTGGTGCTTATGGAAAAATATAGAACGTAAAATATTTTCCTATTTTAATGATGGGTACTGCAGAAAAGCAACCATTAGTGGCACTTGATTCCAATTAAAATTTTCAGGTGGGTGGTATAATTCCTTCATTTGCTGAAAATACGCAGAAGTAGTGGCAATTTTCTGATTTTTAGCTTACTTTTCCGTAAAAGTTAAAAAAAAATGGAAAAGAATTAATGCATCGTAAAAATATTGCATAAAAAAGTCAAAAATAAATATTATAGTTAAATAAATATTGAAAAAAAAAAGGGAAAGTGTTATTTTGAGATAAGGAAAATATATTTTGTTGGTGGATCAGACTATCTCCACCCCCCTTATAACTTTTGAGCGAACAATTCAATTCACCTAAATTTTATTTGGTTCGAAAGATCTTGACGAGGACATTTCCTCGTTCCCATATTTCATTTTTTGATTTGAACATGTCTTTGTAATTTTGAACATTAAGGAACAAATTAACATTAGTACCTACAGGGAAATTTAAGGCAAGTATAAATCTCCAACTTAATGGCGGATTTCTTTCACACAAACCTTTTGAAAAATGACAACATGCCTAGCTTGAGAACTCACGACAATGCAATTAGAACAATGGCAATTATCAAAAACCGCGATATTAAAACACTGGCAGAGAATGCAACTATATAAAGAAAAAAAAATGCTGCTCTTTAAAAGGAAGTAAGGCTGTGCAAAATCTAATAATCTCAAAAACTGATTTTTAGGGCTACGGAATGCTACGATTGCATCGACTGGTTCTCAACCAAAATCGGCATGCCCTCAATCAAAACCTTCGTCAGAAGAAACTGATATAAACATGGTAAGTCAGGAATAATTTTAGAATTAACAGTTTGTTTCACAAGTTCTATTTACTGTAGGTGGAAACAAAATCTTTAAGAAAGTTGCAAAGAACATTTTTGTCCATGAAGGAAGAGTTTTTTTCATTGCAGCAAAGCTTCAACAAAAGCTCTGAGATGCCGCAATGAAACTTGGAAATCGTTTTTATTTTTTCCTATACAAGTAAAACAGTATAAATCAAAGTCTATTTGGAGGTGGGCGGAACTTTCTGAACATCCACTTCTTCCCTGGTGAGTTCAAGGCTGTTTTGAAATGATTTTAAACCAAAACAAACTGAGGGCTGTTCAAATAGTTTTAAGATTCTCAACCATATGGTAAAATTTAATAGCAATAAATGGCTAATTTATAAAACACTAATCATCTAAAACTATAATCATTTCAGATAAATCCGGTGAAAACATGTAAACATTTTAGGAAAATTTATTAAAAACGTTAAAAAAACTGAACAATTTTTGCGCATTTGCAGTAAAGGAGGCGATTAAGGAGTCATGTCACACATGAAACATTTTATGGGAATTGAGTACCATCAATGGCATTTTTTTTCTCATTAACTGCTATTTTCAACAGGAAAAAAATTCCTTTACAAATTTTGCTAAAAACTTCAAAAAACATCATTTGACCGTAAATTTAAAGCAATTGCGGCGAATTAAGAAATTATATTTAAAAAAAAAAAATTGCGCTTCATTCCAATATTGACACCTTTTACGCACTAACCATCGTCGAAAGCCGAAAAAAATCTTTTTCATTCCCAAAATGTCTAATAAATTTCTTGTAAAATTTGTACAAGAAATTTATTAGCTTATCGTATTATACGCTTTACAGAGGAATTATTACGTATTTTAGGATGAAAGCAACATATTAAAATTTAAAGATTCCTCTATGAAACTGGTGTATAGAATAGTTTCAGTGCTAAGTCTAACAGCATAACATCTAAAATTTTATTGTGGGAAACTGTTGCACCATTGGACAGGTGGAGACGAGGCACCTGCTGACATAAGTTACGCCTAAGTAGCTTTTGTTCAAAATATTTCAGTCAAAAAATATTGTGTTTGAGCCATTTGAATCTACTCTACTTAAACTGCATTTATTTATTAGTTTATTTTTTGCTTTAAATCCGAGTGATTGGTCAATGGTCATTGCTACAGTAAAACTTATTCTTATAGATTCAAATTCTTTGTGAAACATGTCAAAACATCCATCTCTTTCGGAGCAAACAGTTCGGTGCAATCAAAGGGGGCGGTCCATAAATGATGTCACACTTTTTTTCAACCCTTCCCCCTTTGTGACAAAGTGTTAAACTTCATTCTACTCTCTCTCTCTTCCGCGTGTCACTTGTCACGCTTTTTTAATAAACATATTCTTATAAAGAAAATGCTTGATGTTGCACTTCTCTTACCCTTTCGCTCCCCCTTGTCACAAAATGTCACAATTTCACGCCCCCTCCCTCTCAAAGCGAGACAACATTTGTGAACAGCCCCTTACTGAACTTTTCATTTCTATATTTAACTGCCCCAAGGTGTTCTGCCAGGCACCAGGTGGTACAAAGTAAAATGTGTTCTAAATATCTTTTTTTTTTCATAATAGATATAAGATTCAAGTCAATTTAATAATGTAGGCAAAGGTTACAAGAATATCTCGTTAAAGTTTGACAGTGATTGATCAATGTGAAAAAATTGAAGAAAAGTCTCTCAAGGTGAGACACTCTCCCCTACTTTCACGTCTAGGTAAAAAAGGTGAATAAAGACGTGAAATAACTTTTAGTGTAATATAAAAATATCGCTACGAAAAAAAAAAGTCAAAAATTGATTAACTCGTTTAAAAAACATTACTAAATTTTAAAGAATGAACGTGTTATCTTACTTTCCCTCAAAATAAATAAATTAAAAAAAAAAAAAAAGAAAAGCAAACTGTTAACTCGTTTCTGATATTAAAAGTTTTGCAATCATGTTTCGCAGTCAGTTCTTTTGCAGGAGATAAAATGAAAATGCATACTCCACAGGAATCCATTTAAACATTTTTCATGTGAATAATACTTTCGTTTGATCGGATTTACTAAACAATCATTCATGCTTACTGTATCAAAGCATTTAACCTTAAATAACAAAATAACAATGTGCAAAGGACATAGTAACGGTTCGAAAAGTATTTCCAAACAATAAACACAAATATGTGTAAAAAGATTATCGTTCATAATCAACGTATCTAAGCGTTTCAAGTAAAATGATAAAATTATAAGATGCAAATATCCTATCCTAAAGCAATTGCCAAACAAAAGTTAAAAAAAAAAGAATTGATGATTTTAAATTTAGCGTCTGCAAAAAGAAAAAAAAAAGGCGAAAATTTAAAAAAGATATTATACCTTTTACCGCATTATGGTAGAATGTGCAATAGTTTTTCATTATTGGTTCCGTTTCTTCATAAAAGGAAGTAAAAGCAACACTTATGTATTTTGAAACAGTAAACATATTCCGTGATGCTTTTGAACATTTGAAAAAAAAAAAAAAAATTGAATCTAACAATAATTTTATGTCCAGGATAAACATAAAAGAGGAAGAAAAGTGGACCCACCCAAAATAGCTTCATGCCTGCACCCACATGTAAGCGAAACTATAAATAAAGTTCGTCCCAAACAAAGGACGTCCGCTCACTGCTCAAACAGAGGTCACCCGAGCACCAAGCAGTGCCAACAGATATCTACTCAGCTTTTCGAAGCAATTAAAATCGGAATCGCCTTAAACCATCGTATCACCCTTACTGAAGACGCAAAATGGCGCACACGCACTCAAGGCTGTCCTGATTTCTTTGTTGATCAAGGACGAGCTCAACGAGTGCCAAGGACATGGATAGGCCAAGCCCGTTTTATACACCAACCCCTAAAATGCATTCTTCCGCCTTAAACGAAAGTTTGAACCGTAACCAACTAAAACACTCAAAGATTATCACCTCAATAGAATATTTTATTAATAAGACTTTGTTTCTTTCTGTATTGCAAGTGATCTTGATAAAAGTTACCTCGTGTTATAGAAATCGAATTTTCTGGTTCTTATGTATGGCAAATAATAGGAAGAATGCTTCTTCGATAAAAATTTACTTAAGCGGAAAAAGGAAGGATTATGTACTTTACAGATGGAGCACTTTCTTAAGATTTTGCTATTGAAAAATTCCTCACACAAATGCTTTATCGTGAAGAGTTAAGAAATATTGTTCTTGTAAATAATTTGTTTTCTGTTTCCTTGTTAATTATATTGAAAGCCGCAAACGTCTCAGTTCTTCGCTTATTGATGATTTGAAAGGTTATCCGAAAAGAGCAATTTTGTTAGGGTAGATTCCACTATTGAAATTCCTTCCTTTAAGTTTTGATGTTATAATGCACATTTTAGACAGTAGAGAAGCAGTTTGGTTGCCCATATTTTAGAGTAAGACAAGCTCAGAATTTGCTCGTGGAAAGTATTTTTAATTAAAATTAAAGTTTAGTTTATCTTAAGTATATTTTTTGGCCATAATTATTATTTTTCTGCCTATCATTTTACTTTCAGAGAAAATGAAAAGAGCTATAAACCGATTACACGATATGAAAAAAAAAAAAAAATGAAAAAAGAAATAAATAATGAACTATTAAAGTTAAAGCAGTCAGCAACTTTCTTTACAAATATATGAAAATGCATGAAATTACTCGCTCGTAGAAAAATGTCGAACAGAAAGTTAGAAATGAGCTCTTGAAAAACAGTTAAAACCTGAATTACAAATCAGCGTACTCTTGCTTTACGTAGAAAGAAAATTTGATACTTTTCCCAGCTTAAAATAAGGAAAATATCCCGGATTAAAGAGAAATTACAGAATTATTTTTTTATTCGTTTGATTCTCTGAAATCTGATTGTCTATATCGATCACAGCAAGGAAATTGTAGCAGCATCTGTATCATATCAAAGCAATCTTCAAAAAAGTACACCGTATTAAAATATGGGGAAAATATTTAGTTTAACTGGAGCACAGAATTTTGCAACTGGGATTTAAAATTTCTCTGTAAATAAACAATTACATCAAAAAACAAAACAAGAAGTAAACAATTATTTTGTGGGAAAGCAATTATTAGAATACAAAAATTGAAAGCATAGATTTCAAAAAACATTACATAACCTGTTTCGGAGTCACAAGAAACCCCTGTTGTCGAAACCCGTTTTCAAAAAGAAACCCCTGTTGTGACTGCTGCCTGGCTTCAGGGAAATCCTTTTTTATTTCCATTAAAAAAAAAAGGATTATTCGCAACCCTGAAACACGTGAGTGCAATTAGTTAGGAATTTGTGCTCTGAAATGCTGAATTCTCCTGTTTGAGCACAAAGGTAAATGTTTTCTTCTTATTTTTGGTTTAAAAAAAACGATATACTTGTATTGTTTTATTTTTTTCTGTTGTTTCTATTTAGTTTTATTGTGCTTACTGCTTAGTGCAATAAAGCTTTTTTTTTTTTTTTTTTTTTGAATAGAAAAGGGCTACCTCCAAAATTGGAACACGTGCATGTAATTTTGTTTGCACTTCGCGCTTTACCATGTTGATTTTCCATATTTTTTTCCCCACAAAGGTAATATTTTATTCCATACTGGTGCTACCCACACGACTTTGTCCGTAGTTGAAAAATAAAATGTCATTCGGTTCGCCTGCATATTTACAAATAATGGATGACGAATTTCTCGCCAATTGGGTATGTTCATTCGCTCTCCCATTCCACGTCATGATAATTTCGTAATTTACTCGTCCATCTTATGATAATTTTGCTCCGGAAAGTGTTCTTAAAATTGAAATAGAAAAAGAACAAAATCGAATTTTCGAAAAATCGCTTCGAGGTGCACACTATCATGCTACAAACTAACTTTGTGCCAAATTTCATGAAAATCGGCCGAACGGTCTAGGCGCTATGCGCGTCCACAGAGATCCAGACATTCTACAGACATCCAGACAGAGAGACTCCGCTTTATTATTAGTAAAGATAAAGATTTTGATGCTGACCTGCTCCTCAGAGACTGACTAGCGCAAATCCAAATATTGCGATTTTATTTTTATTAGTGCATTGTATGTATAATCCTATTTCGCATCGAGCCATATGGTGGTAATCCTAAAAAAAAAATCCTATGTAATAATTTCGAGTCCAATCTTTGTATCCACCACAAGCGACCGTGTTTCCCCTCTCCTCTGAAGTAGGGATTCTGTGACATACGTCAGTCTGGCTCCTGAGGTGCAGATATTTGTCACTATTTTTATTCTATTTCGTTCTCGATAGATTCTTACTATTTTCACTGCAACTGTTGCTTAAAGTTCCAAACCTTAAATTGTTCTCGAATTGAAAAAAGATATCTGGACCGTAAATATTATCAAGAAATTTTCTTCGAAATTTATGTTCCGCAATGCTTAATTTTTTTTTTTTTTTTTTTGCATTGAAGCAAAAATTTACTTTTTTTTAGGTGTGAAATTGTTAAATCTTTCAACAACGGCGCGCCTGACTATATTCTTATATTAAAAGGGAATTGTTTTTCTGTCGAAAAGCAAGACCCAAGCGACGTTCCAACACCAATTCACTTCTGCTTCCCATTGGCCTAAACGGGCCTGATAATTTCGCTCTATTTTCATTTTTATGCATTTGGTTTTCCTTCTGTTGGGTTTTATTGATTTCATTGTAAATACTACTTAGTGTTCCAAAGCTTAAATCTCTTCCGCATTGAGACGAGATTCCTTTGAGTTTCGTGCGGAAACTAGCGTATAAAATTTTATTTTGAAATATTCGCTTTACAGCGTCGATTTTAGAAGTTAATATAGCAATTATTTAAAAAAAAACATTCACTATGGAGCTATGGGTGGTGAATTTGACTTTTTTTTAAAAAATGTTATTTCAGTTTTTCTGTTTCCAGTTTTTCGGAATTCTTTTGCGAGGTCCAACCAACTTACATCATCCGATTTCTTGTGAAACTATTACAATCATAGAAGTTTCACACTAGCATGTTCGATGTCATTAGCAAAAAAAAAAAAAAAAAAAAAGAAAAAAAAAAACAGAAAGAAAAAAAAAAGAAAAGAAAATTGTTATGAAATTTAGTAAGGATGGAAAAAAATTAGAGAATCGTCAAAATAATCAAAACCTTTGAAGAAAAATCATTTCAACTCTGAAATTGAAGCATAACAGGAAAGAAGAAGAAAGAAAATGGTAAAATTCACATTTTCCTTTTTGGTGGCTTTGAGAAGGAATATGGATAAGACCGAGGCACAGGTAAGGGCATGAAAGAATGACAAAGCCCCGCTGGTACTACTAAGCTGGAAAAAGCGCGCTTTGGTTTTAATAAAATCGAACCGATGTGCCACACTTCTCATATTAAATTGTCACTTTTTACCACAAAGAAAACCACTTTTTGTTTCATATGCCACTACGAAAACTAAAATGTTTTTTATCTGCACTTTCATTCCAGATATTTCAGACTCAATAATGAGGAAATACGTATTCATAATAAGTTAGTTCATATAAATGTGTTAACCCTTTCAGGATTATTATCGACACATTTGTCGCCTAAGTTCGTTTATTTCATAAATTATCGAATGCAAATAATTTATGAATTATATTTGTTTTTCATGTTATTTTAACATAATCAAATAAATAAATAAATAAAAATTGTTTAAAAAGTAAACAATTTTTTTAATACCACAAGTTTCGATACACTGCTGCTACTAGAAATATTATTAACTTATCTTGTCAAAGGATTGAATTTCAAAACTCTACGAAATGACTAATACGGAAAGCAATATAGAACACAAATGTTTTTTCAAATAAAATGGGTTATAAGACAACTGACGGAAAGTTTGTACTGTCCAATTTATGAGTAACATGGTTAATTTATTTTCGAATATGATTGGTTCATGCTTGATTATTAACCAGTTTTAATTTCTCAGATTGTAAGTTGGAAGAAAATGTATCACTTGCCTCCTACATATCTCTCATTTAGCTAAATTGTTTACTCTCGCATAGTGACAAAACGCTTCAAAATTGACATTTTAGGAACACTGATCATGTAAATATTTGGAGCGAATCTAAAGTTTTACAAAACATGTAAACCTTTTTAGTCTTTCCACGAAACATAGATTACTAATTGTAGACATAAGATTTCTCTTACTAAGCTATTGCGCTACGTGTAACCCGAAACTAATTGCAAATACATGAAAATACACCGCCAGCTCAGTCATTCCAGCCGAGGACTGCATACTTACTGAACATAATTGAAGGGTGTTTTATTTTAGAGGTATAGAACTTTAGATTCAAATAAAACACCGTTAAATGATGTTAATCGCCATGAGTTTGGCTTTATTCGAAAGATTATTCTTTGCCATTTTTATTTAAATGCGATTTCTGACTGGCTTGGAGAAAGTCTAATCGGGAAGTCCAATTTTCTATCACTTTTTGCAGCAATGGGTGCCGTATGTGAGTGATATGTGGTGAATGTTCTCGTCCAAGGCGTCAATCGTCTGCGGCTTATCGGTGTAGACCTGAGACTTCACACAGCCCCACAAAAAAAAAAAAAAAAAAAAAAATCCAGCATAGTTAAATCGCATGATCTTGCAGGCCAATTCAAGGGTCCATTAAGCGAAATTATTCGTTCACCGAAAGTTTTTTTCAATAAATCAATTGTGACCCGCGCTGTGTGGCATGTTGCACCGTCCTGTTGTCTATTCATGATGAAATGGCAAATCAAACTAAACGCAAAACAAGTGACAACTATCAAAATGGCCCATAGATCAAACAGTGATCCCGACTTAAAGTTCTATACCTCTAAAAAAAACACCCTTTACTTACTGAATATAATTACAAATGTTCACCACCAAAGAAAAAAAAAAAAAAACTACGAAATGCTAAAAGCTTTCTCTATGTTTTTCCCGCTTTTGTTATTATTCGTACTTAAACCTGTTAAGTAGGATTACCTTGCAAATATTTGAAATATTACAGCTTTGAAGAAATTAGAGAATACTTAATTGATTTTACTATCTCAACAGTGGAAATTTGAGAAATTTCGTAATTCCCGAATAAGAGGTTATATATATATATATATATATTGAGGCAATTAGTAATTGCTTGGAAAATCAACACTTTTGCCGATTGTATCCAACGAGTAAAACACCGAGTTCAGGCTAAAATCGGAATGAATAAGGTATGCTCGTGTTTTGGAGAGGTAAGTAATTCCTTTTTCAGTACACAGAAATAGAGCTATATAGTAAAAACAAAACAAATTAATTAATTAGTTTACTTGAGATCTTTAATGTCTCAATTTTATGATTGTAAAATCAAGCGGGTAAAAACTTACCACAACTAGATAACTAAGAGTTCATACAAAATTAAATGACCTACTTTATCTTACGTCGGTATCATTTTTTTAAATCTAAACCTCTCTTCGGTTGTCTTAGGCTCCAAATTATTTCAAATATAACTATTGTGTGTGTGTTATGAACAAAAGATTTTAAAAACAAACGATATTTCTTGAATGTGAAAAGAAAACAATTATTTATTGAAAACGATTTTTCGGGGAGGTGCCCAAAGCGGGTAGGTTTTGGAAGAACGCACGAAAATTGTAGTTTTGGGATTTTTATCGCAACAATTTCGGTTTTATTTCCTAGCAGGTTTCTTGAATGTGATTTTTGTATTATTTCAAACCCAATGTTTATTTATTATCAAACTTTACAAACATTTGAAAAACCAGCTTTGCCCAACCAGGGAGCCCAAAGCGGGTAAACTTAACTAATTATGATTTGGTACATTTGCCTATCAAATATGAAGTTATAAATGATTAAAATAATTGACCAGCTACATGCCATTATGAAAAAATATATAAAAAAGTTGTACTTATCCAATTTAAAGCCAGCAAAATTGTTTATAAAACATAAAGAACTAACTGATTAAATTAATGGACTAACTAATCGCATCCTAAAAAATAACTTTTTAAAGTTATACCTATCCTCTTATTGAGATAGAAAATCTAAGTCGGCGAACGAGTCAAGAAATTATAAATACAAAATTAAATTCTGTACCCGTTTTGCCCGAAAGCAAGTTTTTTATTTCAATAATTATAACCTTAAATTTAAAAAGAAACAAACGAAATGGCTATCGTAGTTTGTGGATGGATTATGTCAGAATAAAGTAATATTATGGAAAATCAAAAAAATAAGCTGGTCTTCGACTAATCAAGTTACAAAACTTCATTTTTTTTTAGAAATGTATCATTTTTTCAATTTTAAGCATGGTTGCGCCATGCCGCTTCACTGCTGTAACTTAGATAAGCCTGTTGAAAAGCAATCAATGTGAAATCCAAGGGTTATGTGAGTTTTGACTCTCCCTCCCAGCTTTGCCTCTGGTTTCGACAAATGCAACTTTAAATTAATCTTTCAAATGTTTCATATTTACTCCTTTCCCTTCTTAGCCTTTTCAGCCTTTATGCAGTACCCGAGCATCATGACCTATCTAATAGATTAGATCATGTCATTTTTTTGATGTAGAAGTGAGGCAGGAAACTCTACTAGTTAAATAAAAGTACACAGCCAAAACAAGATGAAAATACCATTCCAACATCTTCCTGAAACGTCTGTAAACCGGCAAAACACACTTTTTTTCTTCCGTTTTCCACGGATGCGTATCGTTTACAACTATTTCCGTTCGAAGCATCAGACCGATCAACGACATTATGAGCATTAATTCGGTATGTCTTTCATGTTCAGCATGAATTCAAGCTCTCATTTCGAATGCGACATCTTCAGACTTTGCCGTTTTTTTCTCCAAAGCTGATCATCATAAAATAGGACAAGGTCGATTAAACCCGTGTTCTGTTGTCAGTGATCATATCATTTTTTCCCTCCGTTACACGGTTATCCTTTTTGTTGTACGTTTTTTTATTTATTATTATTTGTCTCTAATCGGTAGTTAATGTCTATGATCTAAAGCCTGGTGCGGTTTTCGCTAATCGTTGTGTTTCTTTGTTCTAACATCCAGTGAACATTCTCAAAATCGCTTTTCGTGATTCTCGCATTTTCCTCAAATGCACCAGTTGTTACTTAGCAACCATAAAAACAATGAAATGTTGTTGTTAGTCTTCGAAATGCTCTGCACTAATGCGGATCTATGCATATTTTATTTTCGTCGTGTATCTTAAGTGCTAAATTGAACTCCCATTCACCATCCTAACTTTTGTCATCACCTTATGTTTATGCTGAGACGAAGAATACTGTAACGGGCAGGTAAAGAGCAGTATCAGCAAATGTTTTTTCTTTCTTTTTTTCCTCCCAATTTCTTTTTTTTTTTTTTCATTTTTGTTATCTAATGTACTTTAGTTTTATTGTACAAGCTTGATTATTTGGTTTTCGCTGGAAGAAAAAGTGCTAAAAAACGTCTAATTCCAACATTTTCTTACTGTTAGTATGGTTAGTATGCGTCTTAGTACGCGTCTTATGGTTAGTACGCGCTTTGATAAAACTATCTCTTATTGTTATCAAAACGCGTCTCTTCAAATGTCTCGAAAATTCATTTCTGCAGAAACTGCCGTTTGCCTGCCCACGGCTGAATATTGTTTTTGGCGTGTGTGCTTACCGTGTGTTAAGATTTTTCGAATCACTTTAGTAAAATCACAAGGGGGAAATCAAGAAATATACATGTAGAGGTGGAGCTTCAATTAAAAAAAAAATCGTGAACATATTTCATAGAAAAAAAATTTAAAGAAAAATATATGTGTATTTTTTATATTATTTTCACAGTTATTTAACTAAAACTATCATTTTTCATAAATTTTAGGACATGCGTAACAATGTTATTTACATGCTATGTTGTGATCTTAGAGCAGGAATCAGTAAATGGAGGGGGCAAGTCCAATCATTCGCTTAGCAAAAGCTTTTCGACTAAGACCTCAAGTAATGTGACTCAACAACGACGAACAGTTGACATGTTTTGCGTGATACTAGCGAAATAAACCTCATTTTTTCCACTGCTTTGGTTTAAAATCTCTCAAGGGACTTTGCTTCATGAATGAAAGTCTTCACTCCTTCCATTTTATCTGTTCTCAATGGTTGTGATAGGGAATTTGGACCTTTTGGCACTATTTTTAGCTGTAAATAATGATATAGTAATGATAATTTTAAAAAAGAAAACAAAAATGATTTTTGTATGTGTTTTTTTTTTTTTTTTTCTTAAACGAAACTCGATTCACTCGGAAAAATTAGGTGGACAGAGCATAATATGCTTTTTTGCCTCCCCTACATAAGAAAAAAACAAAATATATTAAATAATAAAAATTGTCTCATGTAGAAAAAAATATTAGTCTCTCCTGTATAAAAAGTAGATAGAACTCGTTCTGATAGTAAACGCCTGATGTTTTGGATGTTTTTGTTAAATAGCTCACTTGTAAAGAAGCTATGAATTATCGAGCTCACTTGAATTGGTCTTTTAGCATCGCCTTGTTTTGTGCAAAATCTCCTGTCGTTCTTCTACTGCTGTCTTTCATACCTCAGAAAATGGACTGTTCTTTAACCTAGAAACTTTGTTCCTTCCGAAAGAGGACGCTCCTTTTTTTTCTATCATTTTAATCGAACGAGGAATTCATGCATAATTATTTGCACGGAATATCCGTCTGATAATTACGCTGTTATCACAAGTAGCGAGTTAATGGAATACACTGCTTGATTAAATGACTTTTTCCATTGCATGTCGTACAAAATCTGAATAGATAATTTCAACTGAGTTTCGTAAGACATCTAGACACGAAAGCACACAGTTGAAAGATAGCTCGCTGATCTCAAATGCGTACAATGTTTTAAAATTCAAAAATTTTTACTCAAATCCCTATTTTTTTTTTTTTTTTTTTTTTTTTTTTTGGATATTTTGGATACAGAGAAAGTAAAAAACGTGGACACACAAATTGTGGATCTACGTGTTTAGGAGGAGTAATTTAACCCTTTCGAATCTATGCGAAACAGCAAGGATGGATACAAGGGAGAGACGATCGCACCTCCCTTGAGAGATTCTCACCGGTAATTTTCCGAAAATGAAGTTCAAAAAACGCAAATTTAGACGAGTTTCATTGACGTTGGGAGAAAGGAGGTTTGGGTTTGGCACGCCATCCCGGAACTGCTTTGGAATTAAAGTCCAAAACCTTTGATCAATATTTTTCAATAAGTATACATAGTAAAAAGTAAGTAATAATAATCAAACCCCCCTCCCGTGAAAAATTTCTGGATTCGTACTTGCGAAGCAGTAAAACCATATTACTCTGCCTTTATGAAATGTATTAGTTAAAAGATTATTAAAGAGTAGTATATGCAGAAATGAATTTTTGAGATATTTTAAGAAATGCGCTTTGGATTCCATACGTACAATAGGAGAATGTTGGAATGACGTTTTTTCGTGCTTTTTCTTTTTTCGACGGAAACCAAATAAGCAAGCTCATACCGTAAAGCTAAAGCACAATAGATGATACAAATGCAAAAAAAAAAAAAAAAAAATTTACAGACCTTCCCACGACAGAATAACTAGTGACGCAGACACATACTTCTGCTAAATTCAAATCAGCTTTTTTTTTTTTTTGTAAATATCTAAGTACGTTATACGTTATTTTGTACTTTTTCATATTTTCAATAAATGTCATTTATATCATCAAGAAATGAAGAGCTCGGAGCAAGAATATTATATACCACTGCTGTGAATTTTTCAGTAGGCCAATTTCCAGCTTAAAAAAATATTTGTTGAATTTTTCAAAGGTGCTATACATTGTATATTCTGCAACACTAAAACCAGACATGTTTTTCTCCAAATGACATATTCCATTGTCATGTTTATTTCAGTCTTAATTATGAGAAACTAAAATTTTGATCGAAAAGTTACTCCTTGTGGTTTATCACATTTCTGCCTCGAGCCCTTCAAATGAAAAGCACGTGAAGAGTTTTTCCGCTTCAAGTGCAAAATAATTATGTATTTCCATTATAAGTGGGCAACGTATTAAAATATCTCATTATTTGCTACCATTTTTACTCTAATCGCTTCAAATATTCAGTCCACCTTTGAGACCTGTCGAATTATTTTTTAATGAAGAAAGTCTATACCTCACCTCAGAAAAACCTTTACTAGAATTCCTCGCGTCTCAGATTAAATCCAGCGAATGTAACATGATTTGTTTCGTTTTATTTGAATGAATATTAAAAACGATTGAACAAACGTGATAGGGCAAAAGTCAATAAACGCGTTGACACGTAAAACTTGTAGATCACTTACAGCGTTGTAATATGAACTTAGAAGTTGTAATTTCCCAATGAAATATTATTCCTTTCTACCTATGCAAAGCTTTTTAAAACAAAATTATTGCTAATTTTGTAATCCCTCTTCAGTGTTCCTGCATAGTCTTACATCATTTAAATATTGAGGTGTACTTTTTATCAAAAAATCACTTTTCCCTAGGATGTACTAATTATTTGTGATCAGTATTCACAGCATCAACACTAACTTTATGAAATCTCAGTACAAGGAAATCAAAAAGTAAAGAACTGGCCAGCGATAAAAATTTATAGCTTTTAAATCTTTATTTTTATTAGCAGGGCAAGACATCCTCCCGATCAAGTTCAATTTTAATGATCCAGCACCCGATCAGTGTAAAGTTACTTCACTACTACACCGGTTTTTGTTGTATTAATGAGTTCTTTAGTTAAGGCACAGACATTAAAACGTCGTCGCGTAATAATTTATGGAAGTTTACGATAAAATGCAGATTAAGTTGCACTCTGGGCAGTTTTAATCAATTAGGACGAAGAAGTAACATTTAACATTGATTCTAATTGCCTGAAGAATAAATAACTTATGCAGTAGAAAGTCTAGCAGCAACGGGGAGTCTTTAGGTTCAAACCTTTCCAAAATTTTTCAAAACTATTCCAAGAAAAAAACAATCTGAAAAGATTATCATTATTATTTTCAATTTCTTTTGAAAAATGAAATAATTGTTATTGAAAAATCGTACAAACTATTTCTACATCTATTTTATTTCTGAGGAATGTCAGTTGTTTCACCAGTCATCACTAATACAATTAGGGTCAGGTGGGGTAAAATGGGTAGTGGGGTAAAACGGGTAGTCAAAATATATGGTTTTAAAAACAAATTATTTTAAATTAAATTTGCATTTTTTTGAGTGGGAAATTATACTTGGCTGTTCTGAATTCTGTTTCACAAAATATATTTTTCCAATAGATTTTTTTTAGTGAGAGGTAACACTTTAAATTGAAGTAGATAAATTTAAGCCGCATGTTATCTGCTTAAACTTCTATCTCCAGCTCCTGATGTTTGAGAAATTTTTATTAATGTGTCATAATATCTTTAGTTGGACATTTTTGTTGCTGCTTCAACTTACAGGGAAGAAAAAAAAAATTTCTTTCTATTTTTAATCTCATACTTTGAAAATGGGGTAAAATGGGTATATGGTTAGGCTTATCATTCCAGCAAGTTGTTTTAAAAGATACAACAGTATATTTTTCTTTAATTGAATATTAATTCATTTGTGGTTAATTTAAAATGATTGAAACATAAAAGTATGCAATCCCATGACTGTATGAAATAAACTTCGCTCCATCATAACAAATAAGAAGCCAGCGGTATACTTATTCTAGAGTTTTTGTGCACTCGTGCACAAAATAACAATTTCTTCAGAATATGCTGGGCCCAGCCTGTTGCTGGTCGTCACATTTGTATTTGATTGCAATCAGATGCTCCCAATTTCTCTAATGTACCTTTAAATTCTCAGAACACAGCCTAGTTTCAATCCGAAAATTATACGTCACGCACGATTTCGTCACTTTATAAAGATTTGAAAAGTGCAATATTGTCTGCAATTTCAACAAGAGCTTCAGATTTGACAACTACCTGCATGAGTTATTTAAAACAACTTAAATGTATGCTCTGGAAAATACAGGAAGTATTGACAAAGATGTTTCAGAAAGGCAAGGAGTCGAAAGTGAAAAAAATAATGAATTAAAAAACAGGAAAATAAAAAATAGTGGAAAAAGAAAGTTTCCATTCAGAGGAAGTATCTGGAATAGAAACTGCTAAAAATATGCTTATGAAGCAAATTTTAACCTTAGGTGTCTAGGTATAAATATTGTACTTAGAAGAAACAAGCAAGAAAGAATTGATTGGCAAATATATGGCTGTTAAGGGAAATATTATAAGATGAAATATTTTTAAAAAATCCGAGATGGAGGATTTTTCTTATTTTTCCTCATGTAGATGACATGGATTTCATTAAAAAAACATCAAGTAATACAAAAAATTAATGAGCCACAATTTAAGAATAGATGCCATTACTTTTTTCAAAGAATGACAAGTATGGATATCGTGCATGAAAGAAACCTCATTAATATTTTGTCAAATTTACTGTTTGCACTATTTTTTTTAAATTAAATTGTAAAATTTTGTTAACCGACTCTTAACTCTATATTATCACACTGCATTGAACAAATAGTATGCTTTTTTATCATTTCTTAGACTTCAATACCCATTTTACCCCACAGGCTACCCATTTTCACCTGCGTGGGGTAAAATGGGTATAGAAAACATATAGTCATAAACACTCCTCTCAAAAATAAATTTGTATCAAATTATGTGTGAAAATCATTTAATTCTACTCTCAACATATGTAATGTATACATAAAACAAAAAAAAAATTAGAAACAAAATATTTTGACCAAAATATTTGAGTCAAAATCCAAAGTAGGCTATTTTATACCCATTTTACCCCACCTGACCCTATTCATCATTTACTACTTTTAGTTCCTTCGTTGTTGGCTTTTTCACAAATATAAATTAAATGATTTTGTAATTAATAGATTATACTAGTAAGTAATTAATAGATATTGCACAATTTCTGAAAAAAACATTAGATGCTTTTGATTTCTGAATAGTTGGAGGAAATTCTAAATCTTATATCTTTAAACGAGCAATTCTTGTGGGTATGTATATATTTCTTATCTCGGAAACGGCTCTAACGATTTGGGTGAAATTTTGGATTTAATTGTAGTTTAGCATTTTAAGTTCATCTACATCAGTGTTTTTCCTGTAAAAACGCGATTTTTTACAAAAAAAAGTTTTTAAATATAAAGTCTAATTGAGTTAAGCCTTGGAAGAAATTGTGAATTGACACATTAAGCAGACGATTTGCAACCATAACAATGAAAATTTGTCTCTTCTCGCTTTAAAATTTTAAGCTTGCTTAAGGTTGCCAGGCTTGGCTGATAATAGCCACTTTAGCTAATTTCAATCACACTTGGCTAAAAACAAATTCAAAAGCACTATGTAAATCGATGTAAGGCTTTTTTTTAAGCAAAGCTATTGCTTGACAGTCTTATTTTATTTCCTTATTTTCTTTTTTGTATTTCAAATAGTTTTATATGATTTTTTTTTAAATCACGCATCTAAATTTTATTTCGAAAAAACATATGTTTTTAGACTGTTTATATTTTGTTATAATTTGTTGGGAGTGGTTTTTGGATCATCAGTTTTTATGGATAGCATGCTGTATCTAACAATGTCTGGCGTAAAGTGACCAACTACACTAAAATTACTTATTCTAAATGAAAATCTCGATTGGGATAAAATCGTGAATCGCAACATAGTATGGAAGGAAGTTTTGGGTTAAAAAATAATTTCACTACAGTAAAATTGGCTCCAAGGTTCAAAATCTGAAATAATAACATTGCTGATGTTTGCATTAGTGTTTACATATATATCTCTCGTTTCTCGAAAGAATCGAGAACCTTAATATTCCGTTAACGTGATACTTTTCAAGTATATTTGAAAAAGTATCGAACCTTAGAAAAACACGAGTTGACAAAAAATAATTCTTTTAAAGCCGAGCTAACTCGGTCGTCCAGGTACTTTTAATAAAGCGCGGAATTTTCTACCGTTGAATTTCTCGTAACCTGCCTCAACTTCATTCATCATTTTTCTAGTCCCGCCGAGTGCACTTTCTTAATTTCCACAAAGTATATCTGTTTCTATATTCATTGAAGGCGTCCATTATCCTATATTTGCTTATGTCAAGTTCAACATCATAAATATTTCCCTCTCATTTAAAAAATCTATTATAACGAAAAATCAATAAAATTTATGAATGAAACTAATTTTGAATGGCCATGCTTTATCTCAGAATACCAAGAAAGTTGAAAGCAAAATCTTTCCAATAAAACACACTTCAGAAAAAAAAAATGTGACAGAGGTCGTTAGGTTATTCAAAATACCTATTATTAAAAGAGTATATACAGCAGATTTATCGAGAAATGTGTTTGGTAAAACCTTTCGGCAAACAAAAGTCTGTTTACTGCCGTACCTCATTTTAGAAGAAAAACAAATGTAAAACTAAAGGGTTCAGGGCCGTAACCAGAACTTGTTTTTTTTTGGGGGGGGGGGGGGGGGAGTTGAAAACTTTCATGCGGAGCTTTGCGCTTTTTGTGCTAATGTTCAAGTCGTCGGGTTATCTATTACTAGCTGTATTGCCCGGCGTTGCACGGTCTACCTCAAATATATACGTACATTTGGCGCGTCAATCATTTTGTATAATGATATAAATTTCCTGTTTTTCATTACCTTTCTTATTGCTGCTCCAGTCCAATTAGTCAAAGCGCGATGTTATATAGCCTATAGCTTTCCTCAATAAATGGACTATTCAACACAAAAATAATTTTTCAATTCGAACCCGTAGTCCCTGAGATTAGCGCGTTCAAAAAATAAACAAACTCTTCAGCTTTATATTAGTTAATTAATAAGAAAATTAAAACAATGATATGTATTTTTTTTTTAAATCTTTTTTAGTATCGTCTAGGATTTCTCTGAAAAATCAGGCAAAATTCAGCTCTATTTTAAGGAACCTCGAGACTTGCCTCATAGCTGACTCGAACCTACGTCCACTGGATCGCGAAGCCAGAACGTTCAGGTCGAGCCACCGTGGCTACGAATATTCTGCGTTCCAAGCATTTTATACTTGACAACGGTAAACGTGTAATTCCCATCATAATGTATGCTTGTACACAGCTGCATACCTAGGTGGTCTGGCGCCTATGGCGAACTTAAGAAATTGCGCCCCCCCCCTTCCCTTACACAGCGTCGTCCCGATGGGAAGTCACCGGAGGTCACTGTGATCTCTGTGTGTCAACAAATTCGGAGACAGTATTGCAACTTTAATGCTCTTATTTTATATTTTCAAATTGTTTTCAATGGTGCAGAATTTTCCTTCTCAGTAGATGTTATGTTCAAATTGTATCATTCGTTAATACTGGTACATCACACACATTCGGCATACTCAAAATTCTTATACCTCCCCAAAAATTTTAGTTCTCCCCACGCCATTTCTCATAAATTCAAGAAAACCAACAATGCTTGCAATTCGTTAATAAATAGAAATAATGTACGTTCTAAAACCAAATGAGAATAAACATGTTTCAGTTCCATTTATAGCAATGTATTCATTACTTTTTTAAAAAACAGCTTCAACTTTTAATACAATTTGTTTCAAAGTAGAGTGTACGAAGTAGAATGTACAATAAACATAATTTACACATTTACTAAAATAAAAAAGGTACTTCTTTTTTTCAAATAAAAATCAAAGCATTTAAAAAAGTCTGCCATAGTTAGGAAAGCAAAGCAAATACATAAAACATTGCTAATCTGAAATTGACAAAAAAAAAAAAAAAAAAAAACACACGACCGTTTACATACAGACAAAATAAAAGTACTCTATATTATTTACTTAAGGCCTCCCAATATTTTGTTCAAAATAAGACTTTTTTTGCTTG
Organism: Uloborus diversus; assembly: GCF_026930045.1. Classification (NCBI taxonomy): domain Eukaryota; kingdom Metazoa; phylum Arthropoda; class Arachnida; order Araneae; family Uloboridae; genus Uloborus; species Uloborus diversus. The sequence goes on along the minus strand of NC_072737.1, from coordinate 84,310,493 downwards.
TATTATTCATTATAATGAGAATAAATGCTTAACCTAAGAAAAACTATACACTTCAAAATATACGCGACAAAATGTCGCACCCTCCCCGGAAAAAAAATGTAATCACCCGACATAGATCCCTCTACCGCCGCTCCCTGCTATGCAAATATAAGTCTTTAGCTAACTCAATGAATCGGAATAGAAATTCAGGCCACGGGTAACCCCCCCCCCCTCTTTTTTTAGATGAAAGGATCCTTTTATTTTCCCCTCTACCTTTTTCCTTGTGAGACTTGTTTATATTTGTATTAACTTATTTAATTTTTAATTTATTTTATGATGTTTTAAGCATTTTTCTATTTATAATATGATCAATTTTTTAAAAAAATGAATCCTTATTAAATCCTTTTTTTCTTAAATCAGCCGAAATGCCGCCCCTTAACTGTTGCACCCCTGGTGAGAGTCACTCCTGCCAACCTCTTGTTACGCTTACTGATTGAACACTCTTTATGCTACGTTATACCGGTTAAAAACTCTGTATATTAAAAACGTAGCTCCCAGATTACACCGAATGCTAAAAATATCACTAATATTGCATCAATCATGTATAATATTACATTAAATGTTAGTTTTACATCAATCATACAGAATATTAAATCATTTTTCTTATGATATGTAAGAATGCTTTTAAAGAAATGACATAAATACAGTTTTAATCTCTTTGAAACTTTTTTTAAACATTTATTGTTTTTGAGGACCCCAATACACTTACCCTAGTCCCAGGGGGCCATCCTTTATCTCAGAACATCAAGAAAGATGAAAACAAAATGCTTCCTATTAAACACACTTCAGAAAGAAATGCGACAAAGGGCGTTAAGTTATTTAAAATAACTATCATTAAAAGAGCAACTTGTCTCTATTTAAAAACTAAACTCAGCTTAAAGTATACGTCTCTTTTTGTTTGGCAAACTATTTACAGCCATTTCTGACACACTTCTAACGATGTCTATGTTGCGGAAATTTTATTCATACAATTTATGAAAAGAAGCTGTCACGATTTCCCCCACTGTCATTCTTTGGAAAGAAGCAAAAGTTTAGTTTTGGAAACAGTGTTTCAATAATTTTCCTCGGGTGGTATGTGGATATACATCTCACAACTAAATAACCCGGAAAAACATTGGAAATTTCTACAAATTGACGCATGATTCGGTTAGGGAGAGTAAAAGAAATCACGACTGCGTATAATTCCCGAGTAAGAAAAGATCTTTAAGTGTGACACTCATCAATCCAGAACATGTCACGAACATTTGTAAAAGTCAAAGGTGAAGCTTTAGAGTAAAATGCATTTGATGTTTTGCATAGTCTCGTCGAGACAGTCTCGAAAGTAAAATATTCAGCACATTATTAGCGTCAGTCGAAACTCAGTAGAAATAAATGTAAATGATATTACTTTCGTGTTCTTGATAAAAATACATTTGATCAAGGGTATTGTTACGCCATGAATTTTAAAAATGACATCGTGGTTAGGGGAAAAAAAAGATCAACTGGTATTTTACAAGTGTACTGCATTTGGATTCTTCTTTGTATTTTTAGTTGTTCCTTATATATTTTCCGGTAAAAGATTTAAAGAAAAACGAAAGCGAGAAAGAAGACTTAGCTAAACTAAAATGCTTTTCGTTCCAAAGATCCAGGCGAGACATCTAATTCCCATATTTCACTGTTTGAGTCGACATTTTTTTTGTTCAAATTTTAACAGTTCAAAAAATTTAATTTTAATGCCTATGACAAATTGAAATTTGAGACAAAGATAAATCCCGAACTTAAAAAATGGAAATTTGCTTCAAACAAATTTTGTTGGAAAAAGCTCTTGGTGAAGAACATGAATACAAATATTTTTTCGATTTGAAAAATTTTGAACATTTCAAAAACACAGAACAATAGCGCCTGCTGACAAATTCGGTTTCAAGAAATAGAAAAAAGGTTATCAATAAAAATCAAAATGCCATATTTCGTAGACTTAAAATTGCAAGTCAGATATAATTATAACTAAACCAAAATGATTGAAGTCAAAGTGCAAATGTTTATACCAGTATTGCTTAGTCGGTAGGAAAGTGACCAAATCTCGACTCATTGATTTTTCGAGCCAACAACTGCGACCCCGACTCTTGTACTCCAAAATCAGTCCGACTTCGAGTCTGACTCTGCAATCTTGGCAGAAATAGACTCGAGGAAAAGCTACCGGCTCCCCCCTCCCAAGTCTCTCAGAATTTTAAAGCTCTCTTCTCCTGACTCCGACTCCGACTTTCCGAAATCAGTCCAACTTCGACTTTTCGCAGCCCTGGTTTTTACTGTGAAGTAACGATTGTCGAAATGATTTTTTTCAATTATAAAGTGATAAGTTATTTATTTTATTTTTGGCAGCAGGAATTAAAAGGAAATTCGGAGCATACAGATGTAGAAGCAGGTAGATATATGGACAGATATAGATATAAGAAGATTTAAAAAAAATAAAATGGGATATAGAGATAGGTATATACAGAAATAGTTAGATAGATATAGTTATAGGCAGACACAGAGATAGATAAAATTGAATGCAAATCTAATGTCATTGATGCTAAGTTCGTCCATATTTATACAAACAGCAAAAAAACGCCGGGAAGTGAAATAAAGTAAAGAAGCAATAATATTTTGCAATTGATGAAACTTGCGTAATTTCTCATTCTGCGTTTTTTTTTTTTTTTTTTTCATACAATTAATTTCTAGCTTATTCCTTCTTTCATCGGAACCCATTCCCGCAAACCTGATTAGTTTTCAACTAACCTCCTTTTAATTTGACCTCCTAATACTACTCTTGCCAAATCGCAGAAGAAAAAATCCCTCTCGGCTTTCCATAATAGCACCACTTGTCAAAAGTGCCTCAGACAACTACTAGACCCTCCCTTGGGCAGTTAAATCCTTATTTAGCAAGTTTCTCTGCAATTTTTATTGCTTTCTCTTCACAATTAGCTTCTCGTTTACTTATTTATTTTTTTCAAAGTCACATAGAGAAAATTGCATTCCATCTTGAAATCGTAAGACAATTATTAATAATAGATTGATTGCATTTTATGTAACCTTTTAATTCTTCCAACAAAAATTTTAAAAAGATGGTTGGTTCTGACTTAAGTTCAGCAAAGAATAAATCAGTTTCATTGCTAGCTAACTAATGAAAAACTAAATTTGAAACATACTGCAGTAGGGGAGGGTGGGAAACAATGAGACATTGTAAATTCAAAAATAAATACATTTCTGACATCTACCACCACCTAGGAGGAGTAAACATAACCAAAATGCTTCCAAGAATTCCTAGTTCCGTTCTGTTCCATGCTTTTGTTTTGTAGAAAAAAATTAGTTACTGTTTGGATACACTGAAAGTTATTTGGATAATTTCTTGCAACTATCATAATATTGAAAAACTTCAACAATTAAGCTAAATGTTGTGGTTTATGTTGTTATTGACACTTTAATCTTCTATTATTGAGCTATATTATTTTTAACTCATGGTTTGTTTGAATGATATGAAGCAAAAATCTTTATTTTGCTGCTTGGGCTACAATGAGACAAATTCTTTGGGCCACAATGAGACGTCTCATTGTGGCCCAAGCAGCGGTAAGCAAGTGTAAAATACTTATCTACTTCTTGTTTTACTAAACAAAAAGGAAATTTAACCATAAAAATAGGCTGAATTAAAAAATATTTATATTTTAACTAATTATTACAAGTGAACTTTTTATTCTACTACACAGCTTTGTACAAAACAAAACCGGTTAGGTGTTAATAAGGTTGCCAAACATGGTACTTATTTCAAAGCACTTTATAATTATAATTAATATTTGGATATAATTATTTTATTCTTTTCCTGTATTTTAAATCCTTTTTTTTTTCTTTCTTTCTTTTTTGTTTACTGTAATTAAAATTGTTTTGTATGTGGGAAAAAAAGTTTTAAACATTTAAAATATGCTTTAAAGCAAAAATAATATGTTTCTTTGCAACCCTGGACCTAAGTCAGAGGATAGGCTTTTATTACTCTGGTTCTAGTTCAAAAATGTGTTATGGAAAAAGTACGCGAGATTTAAGAGAATTAGCATATGGGATGGCAATATTTTAGGCAAAAATAGTGATTATTCAGCTGTTCCATTGTGGCCCTACTTAATGTCTCATAGTGGTCCATAACTGGGCCACAATGAGACACTTTTCATCGAATTTATAAAGCCTCATAACTTTTTTTTTCTACCATTAAATGGGCTTAATTTGATGCAATATACTATAATTTGATACCTTTAATAGAATCAAATGTTTCTGTGCTTTAGAACTCACCAATATACGAAAAATGAAAAATAAGTGCTTTTTGTCTCATTGTGGCTTTCCTACTGCAGATGTATAATTTTATGAGGTGCATTTTGAAACTAAGTTATCAGTTTCTTAGTTTTTAAATGACTGATAACCTAGTAAAAATGACTCTAATAATGAAAAGTTATAATTAGAAAGCGTATCTACAGCAAGATCTCTATTTTCGCAACCGTTAGTCTTAAATGCATACTTTCAACTGCAAAAATGGCCAAAATAAGATGTAGAAGGAAAATGAAAACTAGTGAAAAAATAGGAAATCTAATTTTTTATACGGACCGTAGGCTCCTTACCTTGAATTCAGGGAAATAATCTCCACTGAAAAATAATTCCAACACAAAAAATTTGAAATTTTTGCGACTAAATCTCAAGCACATATTAAAGTTCAAAATTTTAAGGGTCCATGCAAAAAATGAGGTTGGTATTTATCGCCCTTTCTGGAGAATGACTGGTATTCGGAGTTTAAAGACAGTAAATATTTATATTTTTTATTGCTGCTGAAAAAAAGTCAAATGTTGTACTATAATACGCTCTATTCACACATATAATTTTAAACACTTGTTAGCCACTACATTTCCCTACAAAAAGCATTATTGACTGTGAGTGTAAAGTGGTGTAAGAAACAAAAAACAGTTTTTCAAATTTCGGTGAATATTTGTCGCACTAATGTCAAACTTTCAGTGTTGCAATGGAGATTATTTCCCTAAATACAAGTAAGGAGACCTAAGGCATTTATAATAAATTGAATTTTGTATTTTTTCACTATTTTTTTTTTCGCTTCAAACTTTCAATGTCTCAACTCTGCATCTTAAGTTGACTATTTTTGCAAGTGGAAGTATGTATCTCGGACTAGCAGTTGCGGAAAAAGAAGACTTGCTGGTTAAACGAGGACACTATATAAGAATAACAATATATAATACAATGATAATAATATGAAAAATACAATTAATAATATTTGTAATGATAATAATAAAACCAAAAAATATTAATAATTATTATTAATAGGTTTTAGGCAATTGATATTTTAAGGTTTCTACTGTATTTATTTATTTTTTTAAATCATTACTTCAGATCAAATTGCAAAGAAATCAACACAAAACGAGATAAAAGTATCAAAAATTTCAAAATCCAATGGCAATAAGGCTTTTAGTCTTTAATTTTTATCAAATTTAGCTGTTCAAAGAAAAGAAAAACTTCCTATTATATTTTAGCATTTCGGGAAAAAAAAATATTTTAAGAAACGTCAAACATAAATTTTTGAGATTGTTAGAAGAGAGAGAGAGGGAACTTGAGATTTTCGTTTAAAGAATCGTTAATGATTATCTTAAATTTTCAAATTAATCATTTCATTCAAAAATTGTAGCACATAAGCTTCTAGAAGTGTTAGTGAAGGCTCAATTATTGGTTTCATTTCTTTATAATCTTTCATAACAGAAAATATAACTATTCTCAGCCAGCATACATTATCAAAAAGAAAAAAAAGCATCATACCGGGTCTACACTGTCATTTATAAAAATTGTCACTTCTAATTAGACTTCTCTATCTAATGTAAAAGAATCAAAAATCAAATAAAAACGATATGGCAAATAAATTTCGAATTGCACAACATAAATAATTGCGAAGCGTAATGCATTTGAAATGAGCATTTCGTACGAGGAAAAGACATATGGCAATGAATGCTTTCAGAAGATATAGGCTTCATTTGATATACTTGCAGCGAACTGTTATGAAAGTAAATACTCGAGTTACAAGCATCACAATGAGTGACAAAATTAATTACTGCCTCTCGATTTGAAGTTTCGGTGGGTTGATTGATGCCTAAATGAAATTTTAATTTTTCTGAATTAAAACATGTTACATATGTTAAGTATATGGCTTAATTTAACGAGTTTTAATTGGCTTATGGATGTGAATATATTAAATTAGAAAGGCTTCAATAGAACTACAAATCCGATTATAAGAGACAAATCACTTTCTGGTGATTAGAAATTTTGCCGGAGGAGCAAAATTTGCAAATTAGTAGTCACAGTTGTTGCGTGAGATCTTATTTTTTTTTCATGATTTAACGATTAATAAATTTCAAAAATAAGAGGAAAGGGTAAAATTTTTAATTATTTCTTCCAGATATCGTGATGGGGACTGATTTTCTTAATTCTAACCAAGCCTTTTTACTTCCTTTTGCAAAAAAGGAAGTATTGTATTCGCGAAAAAATTTTCACTCAAAAATCGATCTTAATTTCCATTTTACTCGCCCCTGAATGAATATTGAGTTTTTTTTTCCGACTCGACCACACGTGGATAAGTGCCTAAGAACGTATAGGCACGCGAAATATCCATAATGATGATTCCTGAGTAAATTATAAGAATTTTCTCGTGACGTCTGTATGTATGTGCGTATGTATGTCGCATAACTCAAGAACGGAGTGTCCTAGAAAGTTGAAATTTGGTACGTAGACTCCTGGTGGGGTCTAGTTGTGCAGCTCTCCTTTTGGTTGCATTTGGGTGTTTCTAAAGGGGTCTTTTGCCGCTTTTTGGGGGGAAATCGTTGTTAATTTCGATGTAAACTCAAGTGGTGTTATAATTTGGCGGACACTTGGCGATATATCGCCAGTCTTTTGGTCGCGGTTTTGTCCCCAACTTGGCGACAAATTTGGCAGTTTTAATTTTTTCTTTTTAAAAATCTGTGTCAATTTGGTTATGTTGTTGATATTCAGAGAGTGAACTATTGAATCACATTAAAATTGCCAATAATGGGGAAATGACATTAAATTGGAGTAAAAGGAAGTCATGTGATGCACACATCAGCTCAATTTTCTTTCAGACCATACGCATGGCAACAAATTCAAACTAAAAGTTGCTCTAAATTCTGTACCTCACAGCCAGAGGAACGTAAGTCACATTATGATAATTTTATAGCAGAGTGGAAAAACTTTTTTCTGACCCATGCAAAGAAAGGGAGGAGCGCTCTTTTAACCCTGGTAAAAAATTTAAAAAGATTTTTGTTTTAAGAATTACGTTCACATGGCTCGATGCTAGATAGGCTTCTGCATACAATGCACTAATAAACAGAAAATCGTAATTTTTGGACTTACGTCCCTCTGGCTCTGAGGTACATTTATTTCGTGCATACACTTTAGTAATTTTCCGAATTATCAGATAATGTCTTAGATGTCTTTGAAACTTCAATAGCAACGTTTGAAATCCCTTGGTACAATTAAAAGTCGAAAGGCTCTCACACATTTAGCCTTACTCTTAGAAACTAATTCTTGCAATTTATTATCTAACTAGCAGTACCCGCATGGCGACACCAGTGCTAAAAAGTTAAAGGAAGTCAGATGAGCAAAAGAAATACACGCCCCCTCCCTTCGCCTCTCTTCTAATGTGAGATGATCATTTTTCTTCAACTAAAATGCGTACACATCTTTTCAAAAGAGCTATTGAAGGATCTTGGGAATTTAAAACTGTTCGCGAAAACACATAAAAATATTAACAATAGCTTTAAAACTCAAAGTATATCCTTCAACAACATAGTTAATCGCTTAACGCGCCAAGCAACCACGCTACCGTAACCCTGCCCTTTAGTGAGTGAAGCGTTTTTCCCCCCTGTAATCTTCAAGTGTTTCACCAAATAAACAATGCTATAATGGAAACGTTATAATGAATAATCACAATTAATACGACAAATCAAATTATTTGCTTAGATAAGTAAGTCTTCAACTATAAGAACAAAAATAAACGTTGAAGAAATAAGGAAAACAAAACCCATTAAAAAGTCCTACAAAATCAAATTACGTACCTGAACATCGCAAGAAAACGCATTCAAAAATATATTCGCTGATCACAACAGCGTAGCATAGGCATGGTTCCTCGCAGCTATCGACACTGTCGGTCATCTATTAGGAGAATTCAAAGAACTAAACAATTAATTAAACGTCTAATTTGAAATTACAAATATTTCGGTCAATCTGATTTTTAAAAATATTTATAGCTTTTCCCAGTAAATGGACTATTTAACAAAAAAATAATGTTTCAATTCGAACCAAAAGTTCCTGAGATTAGCGTGTTCAAACAAACACTCTTCATCTTCATAGTATAAGTAATAAAAATAAATATTCCCGTTTTCATAACATTTTTTATTGCTGCTGCACTCTGATAAGTCGTAACGTAATGTTATATAGCCTATAGCTTTCGCCAATGAATGGGCTATTAAGCACAAAAAGAATTTTTCAATTGGAACCCGTTGTTTCTGAGATTAGCACGTTCAAACAAACGAACTTTTCAGTTTTGTTATTAGTTAATTGTATTATTAGTTAATTAATAAGAAAAATAAGACAACAAATACGTAACTGGGCTAGAGCTCCAGTAGTCGGAAATTTAAGACTGCGATTGCTGTTTTTTGTTAACTTATAAATTTCAGCATTCAATACAGCAACAAAAACATTGTAAGGCTTTAGGCTATACCTTTCTGATAATGATTCACTAAATTGTTTCAGAAATAAAACTACTTTTATTTAAAAAAATATCCTATTGTTAACATGGGAAAATGCTCCAGTAGTCGACCATAGAAATCCAGTGTTCGGCTATATATGAGCCCAGTAGTCGGCCGTTTCATTTTCATTACTCTTATGGTATGAGTGAATAAATTTAAACAAAATTTAATGTGAAACTTACAGCATAGCATTGTACTTACAAAATTATTCCAATAATTACGAAAGAATTCAGCATTCTTGATGTCTTCGTAATTTGTATGTTTATATTATTTTTCAATTTGCAACCAGTTTGAATATGCATCACATGCACTAAATTTTTTATTATTTATCTTCTACATCACTTACTAAAGTAGTATCATATACTGCGAAAATAGATATTAAGTAATGGAAAAGACCAAGATTTTTTGGGAAAGGAATTTGAAAACATGGGAACGTAGATTCTGTCCTCCCTCCCCGCCCCTGGCGCAAAAAGTTTTTACTGTGTATACTAAGATAAAGACTGAATAAAAGAGTTGATTAAATTCATGATCAATAAAAAGCAAAATAATGATCAATTCAATTGACACTTAACTGGTCCATGTTCATTGGAACGAAACTTCAACATACGGAACATAAAATTAAAATTGTAATTTTGGAAACAATTTCACCTCAAAACAAAGCAATTAAAAATCCGTTCAAAAAATCACTTAAAAGATTGGCAATCGTGGGCCATCTGCAACAAAATGTATCATAAAAAAGGTACTTTTATTGTGAAAGAACTGGAGTAAGACGGAAGATGTTGACAGGTCCGTATTTTAAAAGTTTTTTCTGGGAGTGGGGGTAAAGGGTATGAATTCATTGCATTTTATAGAAAAATGCATCAAAATACAAGCAAAAATGCAGATTTAAATTATGTTTTGAAAACACAGAGGGTAAATGGAAATTGAGAAATGGGGGATGTCATGAAGATAATCTTACAGCTTTCAACAGGAACATTAGTAAACAATGAGTAAACTAAAATGGAGTGTAGCAATGTAATGCAACTTTCAAACCATGTTATTTTAAAACAAATTCGACGCTTTTAAACAACAAGTACATTTTGATTTCCATGTAAAGAAAACCCAATGAATTAAATATTTGGTTAGAAGCGGTAATAAGAAGTGGTATTAACATTTGGAATAATTACTCTGAATAGAATACAGGTTTCTTGAACTTGTTGTGAAACAAACAGTTTAGCAAAATGAGCAATAGAAAGAATAATCCCAGGTTTAACTCCCATTGAAACAATTTGAGCTAACGTAACTATTGTAGTATTACCTCTTAATTCCTTACAATGGGAATGTTTATTTATTGCTGATTACATACGAATTGTTTTTGAGAATTCTTCACTAAAACCAAAATTAGAAGCAGTAAAATGGTGAAACGACTCTATTTATCAGAAAAAGTTAAGGCGCAAAATTTAAACATTTTATATTTTATTTTGAAGAAATAACATTAGAAAGGAAATTTTCACTAAAAACATCGAAACTGCCACTGCGTCAATACTTTATTTTAATTACTATTTTATGAACTTTAGAATATCCATATTAAGTACGTAATCGACTTTCGGGTACATCAACCAAACAGCATAGAAGCAGTGGTCAATCTGTCATGGATGACTATTGGAAACGCCTAAGAATTCAGTACCCAATGGTCGGCCACCCCTCTAAAAATAATTGAGTCTTAGAAGTTTATTTTTTAATTGAAACGTTATGTTATACAATCCATTAAAACATAGGTAAAAGCAAATTTGCAGTAGAATAAAAAAAAGGGTACTTAACATTTGAAGATGATGTATCTTTTTAACATAAAAATATTCAGAATCGCAAACTAGGATGATGGCTACACCATTAAAAATAAAATGACTCATTACTACTTAATGCAAAGTAATTACAACTTCCCTGTTATTGGATGATAATTGAGGACAAGTAAAGGAACGTGGGAATGCATCATATCCGATTTTGAGTAATACTATATTTAATACTATGAGTAATACTATTTATAAGCAGTTTTTTGTCTCTGTGGCCGACTACTGGAAACTGGCCGACTACTAGAGCACTTACCCTATACATTTTTTTTTTTTACAAATCATTTTTAGCATTGTTTAGGATTTTCTCTGAAAAGTACCCTCGAGATTTGCCTCATGGCTTACTCGAACCTACGCCCACTAGATCGCGAAGTCAGAACGTGCAGGTCGAGCCATCGTGGCTTCGAATATTCTGCGTTCCAAGCATTTTATATTATAATATAAATTTTACCGTTTTCAAAACATGTTTTATTGCTGCTCCACTCCTATTAGTCACAGCGTGATGTTATATAGCATATAGCCTTCCTCAATGAATGGACTATTCAACACAAAAAGAATTTTTCCAATTCGAACCAGTAGTTCCTGAGATTAGCGCGCGCAAACAAACAAACTCTACTGCTTTACATTATTTGTTTAGATTTAACAATCGCAAATGGGGTTAGTTATAGTGCAATGTTAATGAGAAGTTTTATAGTATCTTCTGTCGCGTAGCAAACAGATCTTTAAATGACAATAGTACTACAACTTTTCTGATTTCAGTGGAATAATTTATTTCGTTCGTCTTTTAAATACATCAAACATAATTACGTTACTAAACTTATCGCAAAAACAAGTATGTGAATTACACTGTTTTGTCTTGATGATAAAAAGTATAAAATCTGACATACGCATTTGTGGATTGTTCTTGCATTCATAAGCTCAGTCTTTGGAGTTGAAAAAGGGAAAAGTACGTACACGTATCTACACTGTAAAAAAAATTCGGAAACGTTTCTGAGTATATCGTGCAGCTGCGGTTCATGAAATTTTCAAAAACGTTTCTGAGTATTTCGGAATTCTCTTTCTGTAATGTCCGGAAACGTGTCTGAGTATTTCGGAATCCTCTTTCTGTAATGTCCAGAAACGTGTCTGAGTATTTCGGAATCCTCTTTCTATAATTTCCAGAAATGTTTCTGAGTATTTTGGAATCCTCTTTCTGTAATTTTCAGAAACGTTTCTGAGTATTTCGGAATCCTCTTTCCGTAATTTCCAGAAATGTTTCTGAGTATTCTGTGCAGCTGTGGTTCATGAAAGTTTCGAAAACGTTTCCGAGTATTTCGGAATTCTCCAAACAATTTTCAGAAACGTTTCTGAGAATTTCGGAATCCTTTTTCCGTGATTTTTTCTAAAAAATAATTCTTTACTATAGTATTGCATGCCATATCAGTTTCAATTCTTTCATATCTAAGAGCAATGAAACAAGCAATTTTAGAATCATTCGTGGATTTTTTTTTTTTTCTGAATTTCTAATGACAAATAGCATGGTTAACAGCATAACATATGCACAGTTATAAATTTTTGAAAATTTATGAAATAATATAGTAGTTTCATTCATAATCACAAAATCGTCGGGGGAGGGAAGGGGAGTACTTTCTCAAAAGTGGGATTGTTTGTTAAACAATATTAAACTTCAGTTTTTCTCTCAATACTTTCAAGACAAAATTATCAACATATTGTATTTTTAATGCAGAACTTAAAAACATATCTTGTATCAAACTTGATAGCTTTTATTTTCGGATAAAATTTGACAGAACTTACCTACATTTTGCGTTCCGAAATTCGTTCACGTCAAGTCAATTTCTTTGACGAACAAAGTGTACCGAAAAGTACCAACAGAGAAATTGATGAATTTAAATATGACACCAAAGTCCCCCTGCTGGAACCATTCGGGTTTATTCTTCTGTTCTTGCCCTTTTCCAGTTTATCACAAATATATATACTTAATCAAAATAGGTTACTGATTTTATTTTTAGAGTGTGCGCAAAATGCATTATATATTTTATTTATTAAAACATTGAACTCTATTACATGATTATTCCATTTCATATATACGAGAGTCCCCCCCCCCACACCACAAGAGTGATGGTGTACCCATAAAATGATATAAAGCGCCCCCCACCTTAAAAAAAAGCAACCCCTTGAAAATGTCAATGGCACAGTCTCACCATATGTGCATTGCATATTAATAACATAGTATTTAAAAACTGATCACTTTTAAAACGATGACATGAAATAATATTACTTTTTATTTCAGCATGTAAATGCAGCTGTTCCATTTTTGCCACTGACTCATTCCTCCTGACTGTCCTACATTAAACTAGTATATCCACGAAGGAAATGTTATTTTCGAAACTAATGTCAAGGAATTTTTTTATTGTTAACCACATTTAACATAATGAATAAGCAGATGAATTAATTTCATAACTATGTTCTTACTAATAGATAACATGGTCATTTTCTAATGGTATAAATATTTTTAAATGAATGAATAAATTATAATAAAAAAAGATAAATTATACCGGCACATTTTTTGTGAAGCATATTACAATACTAGAAAATATTTGCATTACCATATTTCTAATGAATTAAACAATTGATTTTTTTTTTCTTTTTGAACCAAAATGTATGTACATCCAAGTATTTCGAAATAACTTTTCTGTGATTGCTTCTCAAATATAAATTTTACTTCTTTTGCGTAATTAATCAGTTTCAGTTGGTTACAACAAATAGTACACCGCGCACATAGGTATGTAGGATAACTTTAAATTAATTCGATAAACCCAAAAACAGTTACAATTGGAGCCTCATCAAATGCAAATCAACAAAAATATAAATGTATATAACAACATGTTTTAAAATATTCATTAACACTTACAAGTGAACATGAGCGGAAGAAAATCTAAGTACCTCCATTACAACTGAATAAGTAATCCAAAGGGTTTCGTTTCATTAAGTATAAACACGGGTGTTGAAACTATTCACGCTTGAACACACAATATATATCTAATTATGGTCGCATTGGAAATTGTAAAGAAGCAAATCGTTATTAACTAACTTAATAGCTGCGTACATCGTCTAAAAAATCAAGGGCAGTCCAAAATGCAAAGGCGTAAAATTAGTTTCGACACATTTTACTACTCTCTAGACATGAAATAACAAGCAATCCAATGCTAAACAGTTGCTGACTGCAGCAACCATAGATAAGAAAAAAAGAAGTTCTCGTTATTTCCGACTCATTGGCGCCTGTGTTGGAAGGATGAAATAGGTTTCGAAGCGTTGCGTCATCACTTCCGCTTCTAGATATCTTGAAATAACAAAAAGGTTTCTGAATATTGAGGAGTTCGCTATTGGATGAAGGATTCCTACTATTTCGGAAACGTTTCCGATATATCTAGAAACGTTTCCGAAATTTGTTACAGTGTAACAGTGACAGTTTTCGACAATTTGAGCACTTATATTTTTGCTTAATTTACGTTTACAAACAAATGTGCTTATAAAGAATATTTGCACAACTTTCCCCTAATACCGCCTTCAACAGACAATGTCGTTTTGCTAAATTTTCAAATATAATTACCGAAGACTGGCTAAGAAACAAGATGACAGATTGAAACGGTATCCGAACTAAGATCAGCCCTTGTAACCGTAGAGCCGTAATCTTTCCCGACACACAAGCTATCCTTGTAACAATCGAAACCTTCTTAAAGAATTTATACTAATTGCTAAGATACACGGCAACGAAACGCGTTTGTTATCTTGCAGCTATGTCTCAATCAATTTTCTTCCAGTAAAATCCAAGCTAAACAATTAGTCTGTGGGAAAAGGGATTATAAGAATTGGGTCAGTTGCTGTTCTTTGTTGATTGTTTGTTACAAATATATAACTTAAAATTATTACAGTACATATATTAATCATTTTTTGTACTTATTGCAAGTGTCTCTGAAACATCCTGCCATGTCACCATCGCTGTGCACCTTCTGCGATGTTCTAATCTAGTTTCAGCTTGACAAAAGGGAATGGATTTGATCAATCTGAGAAGTAATTTTTGAACTATATTCAAAAACATGATCATCATTTGGCTAAGATCCGGAGAAGTATGACTGCGATGAGGAGGTCCCGGGTTCCAATCCCGGTTCGGGCATGAATATATTTGTCCTTCCTTTTTGTGAATGAGTTGTTGTGTTTTGAATGGTAGCCTACACTATAAGCAGGTCTTTATGGGATGTGTATACTGTGAAAGTCGGACTTCACACCAGTTCGAAAAGTGAAGCAGCGCACCCCAAATTGCCAGCCTAGATGGCACAAGACAACAACAAAGCATTCTTTCTCAAAAAAAAAAAAAAAAAAAAAAAAAAAAAAAAAAAACAGGAGTTTGTTTTAAATTTTACTTTATAAATACTTAAATATTGACGGAATTATATTTGTTCCACAAAACTGAAAATTAATGACAGAAAAAAAAATATTATATATATATATATATCTCCTATCTGTGTCCTTCCTTTGTGTGAATGTGTTGTTATGATGTGAATGGTTGCCTACCCTATAAACAGGTCCTTATGGCATGTGTGTACTGTGGAAGTCAGACTTTTCTTTGCAGAATGCCAGATTGCGCTATACAATTTTGAAACATTTCAGCTAAAAAGAGAAAAAGGGAAACGATCCATTTTTTTTATTTATGTAGTCAATGAGGGGTCAATATTTAAAATTTTAGTTTTAAATTTCAACAGCATTATTTTTTTTAAAGTTTTATTTCCTAATTGTTCAGAAGAAATTATTTTGCAATTTGAAATGCATGTATTCTTTATTTTATCATTTAATGCTTGTAAATTATTATTGCTGCTATTAAATGCTTCTAAGAGTTGTTGCTCTAAGTCTAAATTTATTGTACGTTATTGCGTTCTCAAATTCTTGTAGTATTTTGCAAATTTTATACTTTTATGACATGAGATTTGTTTTAACAAGGAAGTTTTTACCTGCAAGCCTTTTGAAGCTAAGAATTTGCTAAAGTATGACACTTAACGAACTAACTGAAAATTAGAACTGCATTTAGAATAATGAATAGTTTTCTTTAAGACAAATTCTACGTCATATTTTGAAACATTTTACTACTGGGAAAGATCGAATGACATAATTGGGATGGCCTGTGTTGACTTTTTTTCAGAAATTTGATTAATGTGTTTTGGAAAAGAAGTTTTTTTTTTTTTTAACTTCTAGATGAACTTCTTGGTCTGGACTGAACTTAAAAAAAAATGGTAAGGTATGCAATGATTTACTACGGAAATTTGCAACGATTTTTGTCTGTTGGTACAGAAAAAGATGCAGTTTTTTTTTTTCTATTCGACCTTTATCAACTACTTTTTACATCTGTCTGGATATTTGCACCGCACTGTACTTTGGATCATATGTTAGTCGATGACTTTTTCTACTTGTTTAAATTTATATTTTTAAACAAAAGTTGTTGTCACGTAAGAGAAACAATAAGAACTTTTCCTTGAAACTTTAGTTTTTTGATAAAAATGAATTGAATTAGAAATTTTAAAATATTTTAGTCTGAATGTACATTTGAAGGATTAGTATTTCATACTTGTACATAATTTTATAAACCTGAATAAGTAAAAAAGTTTCAGTATATTGCCAAATTAAACTAAAATAACTTATAAAACTACTACTCAATTCGCTAGTCTTCATACATATGAAATTTTTATTAAATTATTGGAGCCTAATAACTTGAAATAAGAGCAATAATACCTTTTATTGGTTTATATCGAAAGAAATGGTTAAAAGAGAAACGACCTATCTTTTATATACGTAACTCGATGAAGATAATAATGATATCGTAAAAACTTTAATGACTTCTCAAAAGCAGTTAGGAGCCTTTTGACCCACATGGTCTTAAACTTCTTCAGAAAGAAGTATCGAATGAGGTTAAAATATGCTTTTGAGAAATCAACAACTTAGTCTTGTTAACTTAGATGGTTTTGTTTGACCGCTACTTGCCTACATCACGCATTTGCTCCTCGTACTCTCCTTTTTTCATCCAACTTATGTTGTCAACGAGATGATACATAGGCATAAAATAACAGAGCAAATCTTCAAGTCTGCACTCGTGCAATCTTTTCAGAGAACTACGAATTTAAAAGCTAATTTTTTCTTCTCTCATTACTCATTCAAGGTTTTGTTACATGTTATTAAATATTATTATTTGAGATATGATTGAATTAATGCATTGAACGAGACTTAACTACATCAGTTATTTTTTGATGAATTTATGATGCCTTTTTTCATTTCAGGATGGTTATAGGATCACTGATGCACGTTTCTTGCCAATGCCTTGGAATGAGTTAATTCAACTGGTATTAACGCCACACACGAAATATGATTACACAAAAGAGGATAGCGCTTAAGGAAAAGAAAGTGAATGCCTTGTTTAAAATTGTTATTGAAAACGTGTAGAAGAAAATGGTTTTGTTTTAACGGTTTCAACGGACGTCGCTTAAATGTTGCTTAATATCTTGACCCAAAAATGTTCCTCGTTCTGATTTTTTTTTAAGTAGTCCAGAATGTAACTAAAGAGAGAGCCACTAAATGCGGTCGACTTGCTTGATTTCTCTCAGGGGGATGAAGCGGTCAGATGGACTTGCTATTCGTTACTTAGATATCAAGGAATGTTGTCGGCAAAACTAGTGGAAAATTTCGATAACTGAGGTTCTTGCTAATTTTTCCAGCCATTTTTAAATGTTTTTGAGTCAAAGTGTAGCCACTATAAATTTTAGTCACATTAATATTATCAGATTGGAGTGACTACTTTACAAAATTTGGTGAAAGCGCCAAAATATCAATTACGGAAATATGCTCTCACTAGTTTTTGATGCTGTACCAAAAGTGCTTGAAAATCAAGTGTAATTTGATGTCAGACATAGTTAAGATTCTAGTCAAGAGCCACTTAGCTACGATAACAGTCAATCATCACTTTTAAAAGTATGAACAAATTAAATCCTTTCCCTCTTCTGAATAATTAGCGAGTTCGTAGCTAACGTGGTTTGACGTTAAAAGGCCGAACTACGCTGTGTGAAATTGAATAGTGTTGCAAATCAAAATATATCTGTCAGTTGCAAAGCAACTATATCACACATCCCCGGTAAGGTTTCTCCGAAAAATTGTTTAGGGAGAGAAAAGACTTTTAGTTCACAAAAGAAAACCAGATCGAAAAAGTATCATTAGTTGCAACTTGTCGCTGGAAAATAATCTTCTTAGAGAAGTCTAATGCGGATTTATGGATTTGCATGTTAATAAATAATGCAACACAAACTTGAGATAGGCATGCATTGAGATTTATCACACGGATTTTATCGAGTGCGCAGGTTTACGTTATTTTAAGTATATTTACTCCTCCATCGAAAATGAAAGCATTTAACCGACACATTTTGAAAAAAAAAATATTAAACAGTTTAGAGTTTTGAAATTTTTTGCACTGATTCATCGTCGATTTAATGAACAAAATAATAACATAAATAAAACAATTAAATAAATTTCATTAATCTTTTGAAAAAATGGGATTGCTTTAAATAAACTAAAACTAAATATTCTTGTTCAATTTTTTTTCAAAAAATTATGCACAAATATCTAAGTTTTAATTTTTATTTGGTAATTTAAAAAAATATTAATTCAATAAAAGATATTTGTAGAAAATTTTGAAAACTTCTAAGAAATATTTTTAATCACATTTTTTTTGCAATGAACTTTTTTCCCTCAAATTTACCAAATAAAAATAAAATAAACTATTTGCAAAAGATGTGCTCCAAATGTCATTATTTAATCTTCATCAGTTCTTGACGAGTTTGAATGCAAAAAAATCGGGAAAATTGCATCACGGAGAAAAACGCGTTCAAAGTTTCAAAGTTAAAAGTAATCTTAGTTAAATGCATGATTAAAACATCATAATGATTAAAACATCATTTTAAGCATAAAAAAGGAGAGGTTTTTTAAATTATAAAAAGAAGTTAAGCAAAGTTTGACGATTTTTGTGTTCCGGACCCCTGTAATGAATTTTTTAAATTGAAAGAAGTAAATACATCAGTAATTGGTGGAATATTCTGTAAAGCAAATGATCCTTGAGTTGAGGCCTTTCGGGTTGGAATCCTGGCAAAGGGCATGGGTTTTATTTTGATCGGTATATCATTCCTTCCTACTGGTATATCCTAGT
Source organism: Uloborus diversus (assembly GCF_026930045.1). Classification (NCBI taxonomy): domain Eukaryota; kingdom Metazoa; phylum Arthropoda; class Arachnida; order Araneae; family Uloboridae; genus Uloborus; species Uloborus diversus. The sequence goes on along the minus strand of NC_072737.1, from coordinate 84,291,579 downwards.
TGTTCAGATTCTACTTAAAGTTATAGGTTAGCAAGTGATTCACATGTGGCAGCTATACTCAACCTGCAAAGCTTGAACTAGTAGCGGCACGTCGGACTTTTGTGAGTGGTCGTGTAAACCCGTATGTGCGATTAAAAAATATCTGACAAGCTGTGGCTGAGAAATAAACCTTTTATGCAGGTAGGTACACTCCCATTTTTTATTGAATTGTAATGCCGCTTGAAAACAGCCACTTGTAAAAAAACAAATGCAAATTAACCCTCCTTCCTTCCTTCACGAACGTTTGACATTTTCTATTATCAGTAAGAGCATAGTCATAAAGCTCATGATAGTATAATAAAATCTGAAACACTGAAAATTTCGTTACTATATTATTATAAACACAATTTTTACTGTTTTATGATTAAGGGATTTTGTACCAGAAAAAAGTCTTTTTTAGTTACGAAGATCCTAATTCCTGCTATCTGAATAAGCAACCCTAAACAACTGCATTCATGAACTCTAATGTTGCATATTGATCTATTTATTTTTAACTATCAGTCAGTTCATCAAAATCTAAGATAAGCACGGTTATTACTGCTTTTTGTAAGTTGTGAAAATACTCCTTGATATTTTTTAGGAGATTGAATCCCATTTGTGCGGAATGAAAATACAGAAACAGTTGATCAGTTATTCAAGGAAAAACTTTCTAAGGACCAAATAGAAAATGATACGGTAAAAAGACATGTGTGTTCTCCTTGATTTTTAGCATTTGAAATGTTTTATGCTCCAAATGCTTCTTTCCCTTTCTCTATGACACTAAATTTTTACTTAACGTATTGTACAAAGGAGGAAAATATGCTTGACTGAGGGATATTTCCGATTTTCAATGCGTTTGTTAGAATTGTTAAAAATGTCTCTGAAGATTGCTAAATATGTCAACTGCTTGTATTTGAAGTTGCCAGGAATAGACCGTTAATGCAGAAATAAACCACATTGGCTTAACGATGCGTTTTTTCCCCACGTGTGAATGTGAGAAAAACACGTTTGATGTTATGTATAACACTTAGATATAGCGGCTATAAGCATGTGAGTTTTTATTCTACTGACACTAAATTTAAATGTAGCTCATTTTTTATAATATTTGAGGAAATTCCTCCTGTGACACATTCACCCCTTAGTCATTTAAAAACTTGACATGCTCTTGACTCCATTGTATAAAAACGCCCTAAGAGACATTCCACCACAAAACGCCATCAAGAACTCCTCCTTGAAAGCGACACCAATATACAGCTGCATTAATCCGAAAACAATACCCACCACTAAAATCGTCTGTTAAAATTAATATCCTGACACGGATTAAAAGACTTTCCTTCATAAAACGATCCGAAAATAGTGAGAGGAGCTTGCGATTCGGAATAGATACACGCACTGTTGCCACCTTCGGCAATTTTCGTGACAGAATTCAAGCGAAGAATTCTTAGGTTAGTTATCAAAGGTGGCAGCAATTACGATTATCATTCTGCACGCAAATGCTCTGGAGATACTTCTACTTTTCATAATGCTCTGCGATGCTTATTTTGGGGCTGAGTTGTCTGATGATGTAAATGGAGTATGAATAAATAAAATTCGTTTACCTGCACATGTTTCTACACCGTTTCGATAATTGTTAGGAAGTTTCATGCTTGATATGGAATGTATGATCATCTTCGTACTTTGGTTTCTACATATGAGGCAATGAGAAGCAAAGGGATGTAAGTGGACATTTTCAAGTTTCGAGTAAAACGAGTATAAAGATAACGTCCTTGGTAGACTTTCATTGAAAAGTTTTTCTAAATCATGCTGTAAAACAGTACCTACCAGGGCTGCTAGTACTATCTCTCCCCAAGACAGAGGGGAAGTTCACCTACCATTCGTACTGGTGTACCAGTACCTTTGCTTCTCACTGCCTCATATGTAAAGTCTGGTGTGGTGAGAATTCCGATTATTTCGATTTTGGAACAGGATCCCAAGAAGTGCTTAATAACTTTTAAACGCTCAACTGTGGAGTTGTGACACGAATTAAAAAACAATAACTCGTATAAGTCCCTAATCCAATTAAAAAATCTAATGTAGATCCTACACAGCTTTCTTTTACATCTATTAAATAAAGAATATTTTTAAATACTTTTAAAGAAATGGGTGCATGTATTGATGCAGACGTGTTTGGGGCAATACTTCTTAAATGAACATTTCTTTAGCAATTTTTCAAAACACATAAGTACATTGGTTTCCAACCTGCAGATGTCTGCAGACCACTCAGTTTGAAAGTGAATTACCGCGGACTGCCTGGTACATACATTATCTTACCAGTTGTAACCAAATTCAAAGGTAATTAAATATGCAACAAGTTTTCAAAAACAAACTAGTATTATTTATTTATTAACTCTTATGATTAACAGCACAGCCACATGATCACTGACTGCAGATTGTCTAGCCATGAAATGTTAACCTATAATGTTGTTGAAAGCTCGTTTTCTATATGACACAAAAATTATTATAATTACGTCCCGCTATGTTTAAAAATTATGCTAAAGATCATTCAATAAATATCTTATAGTCATCCGGAAGAATGTATTTATTTAACCTTGGTGAACCGACGAAAGTCGCAATTTTGATTTAATCATGAGAAGTTTAATCAAGAGAAAAATATTGATTTTTAGTAAGTAATCATCGGACTTTCCCGTGGACAATTCCCAAAACTCTTACGGACTACTTTTTGGGAACGCCTGTTCTAATGTTATTTTTCTTTATTTAACTTTTTGGGGAGTTTTTTACGCCTTTTCCTATATCCATACAAGTAGTACACAGCTACAGAAGAGATAAAACATTTGTGCGTATTTTTGATTTTTCCTTTTAAGCAATCACCAGTTGCTTATAATCTTCACTCGACCAAACCTGATGTTGCTCTAACGCGTCATTACCATGACGGCAATAGTATAAGACTGGCTAGTTGTTTTAATGTTATTGAGAGGGCAAATTTGTTTACTCAATGCTTAACTTAAGCAGGTTTTCTTTTACAAAGTGTTTCGTCAATCTACATTTTTTCAGGAAAAACATTAACATAGCTGGACTTAAAACTTTATCTTAATACAAAATTTCCAGATTAATAATCCCTATCATTTAAGATTGATAATAAATAACAATACTACTTCGATATTCACTAAATATAATCTTTATGATGAGTACACGGGCGCAAATTTGCCATAATAACCAGATCTTTATTACCCGCACCCTAATGACCATTTCTCCTTTTATAGATATACCTCGTAATACCTAATCAAGAAAATCACCAGTCATGATGAGACGCGTGCGAATATCTTCTCCATTTCTATTCTAGTCTATTTGTACAAAAAAAGAAACTCAACGAGTATAGTCCTATTGCAATATGTGATTGCAACACGCATAATTTGAATTAAAGACGTCAGTATGGGTTTCTTTCCACCAGTCAAAAGTACTACTTTTAGTCACTAAAATTGATATAATGAGCAAAAAAAAAAAAAAAAAAAACATGGAGGAACAAGAAAAATCTTTTCTTTTCAAAACCTTTAGATTTTAATTAATTTTTTAAACTGTCTGATTTTTCAAACAGTGGCGGATACAGCCGGCGGGCAACCGGGCATTTGCCTGGTGGGCCGGTCATGCTTCGGGCCGATCAACTAACAGCAAAGTCTTTCGGACCTGTCTACTAACAGCAAAATGTAAATTTTGCGCGCATGTGTTTAGAATAACGCAAATTCACAAAACATAGCCTCAGTTCCTCTTTACGCATGGGCTAAAGCTTGCGGGGGGAGGGAGGCAGGGCCGTTACCAAGAGGGGGGGATTTCTGAAATGGAAATGCCCAGGGCCTGATTACCACACAGGCTGCCTAGGCCTGGGGCCTATGTTCCTAAGGGGCCCCACATTTTTGCATAGCATTGCAACGATATGAAAAATACATGCATTTTTTAAAAAATAAAAAAATATTATATAATTGAAAAAAAACTTCTCTAAAGGGGAATTTTTAATCATTCTGCCAGTAACGAATTTACTTGGTTACGATTTTGAGGGAACTCAAAGGGGACTCAAAAATGCACATAAGTGATTTGTGATTAGACAAAGAGGCCTCCATAAATGCATTCGTGCTTTAAAAATGTAAATCAAACACTGCATAGTCTTCAGGGGGGCCTCCAAATTAATGTGGGCCTAGGCGCCTCACTTTTAGTTAGTCGGGTCCTGGGGCTGCCAATATATTTTTAGTGGTGTAATAAAAAATAAATAAATAAATAAAAAAAAAAAATCAGGGAAACCTTAGCAGTCGTAAAAAGTTAAAATACTTTTGACGCTTTTCTTTATAAAGGACAATTCACAATTACTATAAAATGAAACTTACAACAAGGGCCGACGTGAGGTCATGTCAGCTTAGTTGGAGAATAGGGGCCCGGCTCGGAATTGAACTCGCGCTGAGAGTAAAATATCGTAATGGTAAAAGGCGTAGAAGGGGGCCTGTGAAAAAATTGACCTATGTCATTTTTCCCGGATCCGCTTTTATCATCGGCGACCCTGTTTATAACAATTGGAATAAAAGTGACAAAATATTTTTTCTGTAAAATTATTTTAAAAAATGCAATCTTAAAATACCATTGAGGAGCATGAAAGACTCTACATTATTAAGATTATGAAATCAAAGGCCAAAGACCGCCAAAATGCGAGTTTCAAACATTTTTTGACGAAGCGTAAAGTATTCTGTACGCTGTACAAACTCACGGTTTCGGCCCCCTTAGTTTAAAAAGAAAATAAGTTGATAAAAACCAATGTCGAAAGAATTCCGGTGGTTCCCGAAATCTCCCCCCTAATATCATCGAAGATCGTGTAAATTTAAATTTTTGGGCTTCAATTTTGAATAATTTCATAAGAGAACAGCCGAATCCACTCCCGCCATAACATGGAATTCCGGTTTCAAAAATTTGCTGGAGGAAAGTACTCGAATCTCTCCCATTTTTTTAAACATTCTCAAAGTTGGTCTAAAACTGTGTTTTTAAATTAACAGTATAAAAAATTTTCTGGGAAAGTGCCCCGTCCCCTCCACTCTTTCGGCATCATCAATGAAGAACATTTTAAATCTCGTTTTCTGTGCTTCAATCTCTAAAATTTTCCGAGGTGAGCCTCGTGAAAACTCTTTTTCCTAACATCACTGAAGGTCAGCAAAAATTTCGTTTTTGGAACTTTCGAGTAACTGCCGGTGCCCTAGTCTTCGCCAAAAAAGGCTTTTAAGACATCAATTTGAAAATTTTCTGGTGGATGGCCTCGGAATTTATCTCGACTTAAAATCACCTAAGATCTTCTTAAACGGCGTTTTCAGAGCTAACATATATTTTTTTAATTTCAGAGGAGAGCCCCCGGAACCGCTCTTCATACCATATATACTCGAAGATAATTTAAAATTCTGTTTTTTGGATTTCCACTTCCGAAAAATTGCAGCAGGAGAAACCCTGAACCTACACTCCCCTAACATCACCAAATATTGTCTAAAATTGAGTTTTTAAGACTACAATTTCAAAAATTTTCCGGGGGAGAGGCCCCCCGGACCCCCCCCCCCCCCCTATTTCCGATTCAATGTTAATCTTTCCATTAAATTTATATTTCTAATACTTTAATGACTCCCAGAAGCCACAAAAGCTAAGTCCTCTCTCTCTCTCTGTATTGATACATGGGTTTGAAAAAAATTAAGGGGCTGCCAAACTCGTACCCGATTCCTCCCACCAGGTTTTTGACCTCGCATCGAGTCTGGGGGTCGTCAGGGTATGACAGTATAAAAAAGGGAATGTTTATGATAGGGCCCAGTAATGTATGTTTGTGTCGAGGGACCCATCACGTTCTAAGACGGCCCTAGTCTTTCACCCATGAACATCGCTAGATCAGTTTCACATAACAGAACAATTAAGTTACTTGTTATGACTGTAGAAAAGGACATACTAGCCAAGCAGTGTTATCATTACGGAAATATTCAATCAAGTTCCGGGCATTATACAAATACTTAAATGGACAATTACAATCACAATTTCCCCCTAAAATAAGGTTTAGCTAATACTGCATCAATTTGTTCACCATTAAAGCGCAGAAGTGTTCCTATCGGTTAAATTTTGTTTAAATAAAACATATTTAGTTGTTAATCATAATTTCCTCATATTTAATTGATATCCAAATCGTTAGGTAAAATTTAATATCTATAAGATCTATGGGGCCGCTACATCTCCTAACGCCAGGGCCGATTTTTTCAACCAATCCGCCACTGTTTTCAAACAAGGCATGGTCTTTATGATGTCGCAAAAGATGTACTTTGGCGCTACTCCAGTGTCGCGCTGAATGTTTAAGCTTGCCATCTACCGCGTTTCCAGGTTATGATAATTCAGAAGCGAATTAAATATTGCGCTCTACGCTTGCTATCAACCATATCATTGCCACTACATATGAGTAAAGAAGTGAATTAAATATATGCGCTCTGCGCTAATGGCATCATTGAATGGCATTTTATCAATTGTGATGTCATTTGCAGAAAGCGTAAAAAATTAAATTGAATCTGCGCACTGATTAAAATATTTTTTAAACAATATTAATCTTCATCAAACTATTTAAAAAATGGTCAGATCTTATGTTTCTAAACACGCTCTTTCAGAAAAAAATACTTTAAAATTTCGGAAACGACCAGGTTAAACTGAATTTTCTTTTTTACTTTGTCTCTCTTGTTTCTTTGAAAAATTCCTCTATCTCACTCTTGATTGCGGAAAATGTGATTTGAAATTGTCTACGAACGAGTTCAAGTAGTTAATCTTTCTTTGGTTATCTTTGTTCATTATTTAGCGATGTTCCTCATTTGGTTAAAAACAAGAGCCATAATAATACATGAAAAATTACATGCATGACATAATAAATATTTGAATATTTTCATTCATTAATCATGAATCTCGGGAAAAGAAAGAAGAAAGAACTCATGGTGCACACTTGTTTCTTCAGGAAACATCGAAAATGGAACTAATTGATAACGGTTTAACTTTATTCAAATCTGAGGGATGAAAGTAGGAAAAGGATTGGAATTCGACACGATCTTTCGTATTCATGTTGTGAACTAATCTACCGTAAAATGGTTCTAATTATCATCTCACGTATAGTGCTGAAAGTTAAAGTTACAGAAAGCGCTTCACGTACGCGCTTGACTTTTGGAAATTTTCAAATTAATAATCATTTTATCTCAAAAGCTGCGCTTTAAACTAGAACAAAGGCAGATATTATCTTCTCATATTGACTTCCGAAAAATCTCGCCGTTTGATAAATCTTAGTTCGTGACATTCGGTTGGCAACGGATGAAGAGTTAATGGTCTTCGAAATGACAAATTCAGTTTCACTTTTGCGGAAGGAATGATGAAAATTAAAATCTATACGAAAGGCTCTCATCACCAAAGATATTCGTAACGCTCCTAAAAGCAGTTTTTTCGTTATATTTAACTGACGCAAATTGTTTTATACTTGTAGTTGAGTTACTTCTTAAGTTCTAAAATCGGTTAATTTTAATTCATATGTTTCTAAATTTTCAATAAAATGATTTAATTCTGTCATGATTTGTAAATTATCAATAAAATGGTCGCAGATATATGGTTATATATTTTTTTTAATTTATCTACCATCATTAGCTCTTTTAAAGTATCGGATTTTGTAATCTTCATATTTTTAATCCTTTACAGGGGAGGTGCAGTCTCACAGACAGCTCAAATTTTCATCCGATTACCTCTATTTCATTTTCAGTCCGATTGGTTTTTTCTAATAGCTTTTTGTTTTGTGACCTTAACAACCCCTCTTGCTTATCAGTATCTTTAGTCTAGTGCATCACGTTTAAATTTCATTGCGTTCTTTAGAAGCGGTCCGTGAGACCGCACCTCCCCTTCAATGTTACTATTTTCGGCAGTAGTAGACATTAGGCTCTTAACATTTGAGCCGCGGATATAGGTTTATTTATCTTATCCGTGTTATGCGGAAGAGATGCAAAATATTCTAGATGACGCTGAGAGTCGTTTGAAATGTTCACAAACGTTACGCAATGATGTTTTAGGGACAATAAAGGCTGAATTATACCTCGAAATACGACGCGAAATACTAATCGTTAAAGGGCTGTCAAAAGTTTCCCGTCACTTAATATAATCAATTTTCTGGTACTAAAATGCTCTGTATATATTAAGCAACTAAAATGAAATCATTAATGAATAATAGATTCATTTTTATTACTAGTTAGTTATTTACTGCAGCATATGATTTTCTTGAAAAATCTTAAGAATGTAACAAAATTTCCTCCGAAAAGGTATAATTCGATTCAAAGTTCAAAAATATTTTTCCCCGTGCTAATAAAAGCTCAAAAAACATCTGAGGGAAATAAAAAAATTTACGTTAATTACACGATTTTTAAGAATTTTTTAAATATAGCGGTTTCTGAGACCTCACGTCCCCTGTTATGTCCTACTTTTTCACCTCCTCTGTTACGGGTTAATTCATTCATCCTAAAAATGATTTAGCTGAAAAACAAAATCTTACCACGATACATCAGATTCTTTCCTGACACAATACTGAAACAGTAACTGAAGGGCCATTCAACGGAAAACGGTAATTTTGCCCCCCACGTGACGCTTCATACCATTCATTAAAAATAATAAGTAAAAATGATAATGAACAAAATTTTTGTTGCTTTAGAAATCACGACTTCTTAAGCGAAACATTTTCTGGATTACCTTTTGAAATTATTTCTTTTTAGTGAAATATAGGAGCAGTCAAGTGCGGGATAAAATGACCATTTTCAGTGGAATGGCCATACGCATATGTTTTCTACGGTTAAAAATATCATTTCTCCACAAATGAAGTATGTTTCCTTTACGTTGGAACCTTAGCTTTCAAAACTTACAATTTGTTTCGTCTTTGCGACATTGATAGACCAAAAAATCAAGAAATGTACATAGCAAACTACAAGAGGTTGACTTTGGATGTCCCGCACGTGACGCATGCAAATAAATTAAAATTTAAGAAACAAAGTCATTTAACAAAAATAATACCGTGTCATCAGTATTTTTTATATTACAAGAAAAGATTAAAAAATGTGCTACTCCTGTTTAATTGAAATGTTAAGATCTATAACAACATATTGGTGACATTATCGAGTCGGATTGTCCCGCACGTGACGGTGGAATGGCCCTTAACACATTTCTGGTCAACTTCTTCAGCCGATAATGCTTTCGTAGCAATAAAGTTGGCGCACTGTTGTGGCGACAAGAAGTTTCACCTTTTAATTTTTCTATAGTTCAAATTCTAAACATTCTTTCACGGCTTAAAGTTTTTCATTCCGTTCTGCTACCATATTTTCAAGTGTATTTTTTGCATACTGCCCATTCGAATTAAATGCTGTCGTAATAGAAGGTTAGTTAAATCAAGTATTTTTAATTAGGTGGAGGTGAAAGCCGTAATTTGTCTGCTAATGCTGTTAAATCCTCCTTCCGTGCTTTAGTTTCAAATAAATTTAGATTCAGTCTGAATAACATAAATAACAAATTCTTACTCATATTTTTTCAGCAGATATTTATAATATTGCCTATGACGTTTCGAAGGATGAATCACGTAAATAATTTAAAAAAAAAAACATCACAAACTGTCTATGCATACAACATGTTTTTGTTTTTCCCCAAAGAAAACACGTAGAACGGAATATTTTACCTCTTTCGATAGTTTCGCTAATTACCACGGGGTATCGTAGTCGAGCTCTAGAGTTGCGAATTCGCATTTCTGCGGCTGGAATACGATACTTGGCGGTGGTTTAAGAAATCAGCCAAAGAGGTAAAATATTTCTATTTTGTGCAGACTTGGAAAATGTCTAATTGGACAGGTCATTTCCTACGCAAATGTTTCGATTTTGGTTTTACCTCTTTCAGCCGCCATTATTTAGAGACTGACACGCCTCGTATGGCTATTTAAATTACGAATTCACAGTTCTAGAGCTTGAATACGTCCCTTTGCAATGATTTTAGAAATCAGGCAAAGAGTAAAATATTTTAGTTTCGCGCTGACAAGGCAGATGTCTCAATGAGGAGGTCCTCTTCCCTAGTGGGTAAATTTTGGTTTTATCTCTTTTAGCCGCAATTAGCCAGAGACTGCAGCGCCTACTATAGTTTATTTGATTGTGAATTCGCACTTCTAAAGCTTGAATACTCTATCTAGCGGTGATCTCGAAAGTTAGCGAAAGAGGTAAAGACAGTTTTGCGCGGACCTCATTTGACAGGTGATATCCTATGTAACCGGTTTTACATCATTCAGCAGTTATTAGCCAGAGACTACAGGGCCTCCTATAGTTTGCTTGAATTGTGATCGTATTGATAACAAATAATCTAACTTTTTTTTAAAAAAATGAATACAAGAAATAAATGAAGTTATTTGAATTAAAGTACGAGTATCATGCAAGAATAAGAATTTTAAGTATGTTGCTACTCTGCTGCTTGCTACTTTGCGTAATTGCAAGTACTGTTACAAATGTATATATGAAATATATACGTATATAAAATAAACACATTTTTAAAATCAAATTTAATATTCAAAATGTAAATTCATTTCACAAAGCTTTTTGCTTTTTATAATTGATGCGTTCTCGAGTATAATGAACACGGAGTGAAAAAATGGTACTTGGACTTCGACTGCAAGGACAGGTAAGAAATATAACCTGTATCTTACATAATGCAAAAAGTATATATCTGTATTTTCCTTGTAAAATCCCAATGTGTTATGTATTAGCTAAAGAAGCTCCAAATTCATTATTATTTCAAACGATATTTTGAATATCATGGTGATTTATCGGCTCTCCTATTAACGAGGTTTAAATGCGTGCGAGGTCGTAGAAACGAGGTCACACGTTCGTAAATAGACATACGTTTTTGATTTTACTTCACAAGTGAAATGAAGAAGCAGCTATTTAATTATCGGTCTATTCATACGAATATTCAAGTCACGCTCTTTGTTAAAGAAGCGCGAGCAAAGTCAAAACCTGCCTTCGGACATTTGTTTTAAAATGTTTTTTTTTTTTTTTTTTTTTTTTTTTTTTGACATTTTTTGTCCACTTCTAATTTTAGAGAGATTGTAAAATAAAAGAGTAACGCCAAATAATAATAATAATGTATTATTGTCTGTGATTCTGCGATAGAGAATATGTAAAAAAAGAGGAGTACTTTTCCGTTCTAGGCACGTCACTTGTCACATTTTTAGTCTTGCAGATATTTTTTTCATTTTATTAATTGTTTCTACGTTAAGTAGAAAATACTTATCCAATGATATCATAACTTATTTTGTCCCTTTAATGGAATTAAAAAAAAAGCGCTTTAAAAAAAATATTATGAATCAAAAACTTTGAATGAGAAACAACTCTCCAACTAATTAAATTAAATCATTAAAATACAAAATAAAACTTTTAATGAAAAGCCATTAGAGATAAAGAAAAATTCCATTAAAATAATCCACCAACTGAATAACACAACATTAAAAGATCCATTGAAATACTGCGGACAAAACATATACAGTCATTAAACAATTTAAAGTTTCATAAAGATTTTAAATTAGAAAAAGAGGGGCAAACATGGAGAAGGCGAAAACGATATTTTTCTGCTTCCACCAATGTAGAAAGTCAACAAGTCTCCAAGTCAACGTCAAGTGACGCACCCGTAATGGAAAAATATCATTGAGAGTACCGTATTTGGAAAGAAAGAGTTTTCATTCCCTTAAGCTAAACATTTCATAAGAAATATATTGTGTAATTACACATATTAAATGCGAAATAAGTTGATGCTTTTGAAGTAAAAAAAAAAAAGAAATTAAATGAAAAACGATATAAATGAACAAATTTGAGATATTTTATTCATAAATTCGTGCATTTGGTGTGTTGTTCATTTAACTTTTACGCATTAGATGTTCATAAAGTTGATAATGAACTATTGTTTTTTACACTAAACACTTTCGTCATCTTCGATATCGTATTAGGTTGTTCTAATAGCGATATTTTTGTTTCAAAACATCCGCTAATTATTTTTTTCTGCTGAATAGCTTCCCTTATTCACGCAAAACACATGCGAGGAATTAAAATGACTACAGAAGTAATCCTAAAATGCTGTCACGGATATAAACATTTTATTGTAGACTAAGTAGGTCTATTTTGTTTAATGAAGGACTTTTTATTTGGTGAGAAAATATTTCTTTAATCTTTCAACTTTGTATTACCTCAAAGCTAGACTAACTTAAGGTATCCGAACAAGTTACAATAACTATTTTTGGCAACATTTTGCAAATTCATTTTATGAATTTAATCTTTTCAATCAGTTTCTTTGCATTACAAAGCTGATCATTTTTTGTTTCTACGTTCATTGGAAACAACGATATTGGCCTGTGTATATGTATAATCTATGATAAAAGCAAAAGTTTTAAATTTAAATGCATTTTTCTTGAAATAAGTTTTTGTGTCAAATTTTCTCAGATCAAAAATTATTACTCAAAGTATTCTCATCCGAATTATATGAAACTTTGCAGACGTTATCTATATTTTGTTAGTTAGGAAATATACCAAAACGTTAATCATTATGGTAATATTTAATTACTTGTGAATGTTTTTAAAATATAAATAGTGAATGTGCCGCAAATTCTACAAAACTGGCTTCAGTGAGCTCTGAAATTTTTCATTTCTTAATTATCCTTAAAAATTTTAATGTTTAGTAGGTAGGTCAATTAGTTATTTTGGTATTACTTTTATTCAAGTATGTGAAAAAAATATATTATTGCATTTTTGGAATTTTTCAACGTTTTCGTAAAAATTCGAAGTATTTACAATTTTTATTGAAAATTATAAAAGATTTTTTTAAAAAATGCTCGATAGTTATTTATTTTTACTGAAAATGCACAGGAAAAAGTTAAAATGTTTCTAAACATTTTTTTAAAGATCTCCTCTCCAAACGTGATTGGATACCGTAAGTCACATTGTTACTACTTTGCAACGAGCGCTTGTTTGGTGCATAAAAAAGTTTGGGATGGCGCTCTATTTATAACACTCATAAATAATGATAACAGAATTTTATTTCAATTACGTTTTTTGGACTAGTGGTACCCGCACGGCTTTGCTCGTAGTAGAACATTAAAAGGTCATTTGATTCGCCTGTATATTTACAAATAACGGATAATGAATTTCTCGCCAATTTGCTATGGCTATTTGCTCACCCATGTTCCTGTTCCACGTTAGGATATTTTTGTAACTTTCTGGTCCACGTTGTGATAATTTGCTCGGTAAAATGTTCTTAAAATTGGAAGAGAAAAAGAAAAAAAAAATGAATTTTCGAAAAATCGCTTCGAGGTGCCCACCCCCATGCTACAAACTAATGTTTTGCCAAATTTCATGAAAATCGGCCGAACCGTTTGGGCGCTATGAGCGTCACAGAGATCCTAACAGAGAGAGATCCAGACATCCAGACAGAGAGACTTTCAGCTTTGTTATTAGTAAAGATTAGTGAGGAATACGATCCTACGAATAGTTTGCACTAACTACCTGAAAATTGTCATTTTCAGAGTAGTGTTTTTTTTTTTTTACGTTAGTGTGGCTCTTAGTTGTGCATATTTTTACATTGTTTTTAACGAAACAGATTTCCTAAAACAATTAAAAATAATACGTTGTATCTAATATGATACTTTTAAAGATGTGAGAAAAAAAAAACACTTAAATACATACAAACGTTCACACACATGGTTTACAGTTGTATTTCATAAACATTAAATACAGTTGAACTCGGTTAAGACGAAATGTCAAAAAAGCACGAATTTGTTCGTATTAGCCGTTATTCGTAACAACCGTGAATGAGTAATACTGTGAAAAAACACAGGAATGCTAACCTACAGTTTAAAAATATTGCTATTAACCCTCACATTGTAATTTAACTATTAGTACCTTCAGAAAAAGAATCACTTATTTCTTAGAAGTGAATGTTTTTGGAGAATATTGAAAAAGGAAGATGATAATCGACAATCACGGAATAGGTTGTAATCCACAATGGAAGATGAACAGTTTTAACGCCGAGTAAATTAAAATTTCCACGGGTAACCAAATCTACCGACTTGATTTTCTATGCAAAATATTTAATATTTCCTTCTCGATACGCAATGGAACTTCTACTACACCTAACTAAGTGATGAATAATGTCTAAAAAAGAAAATGACAGTATTCAACCACGAACATTTTAATTAAAGAGGTCAGAAATTTTTGTTCATCTTAGCCGATAATTTCAACTTAATGCACTTATTATGCGTGAAATTTTTAATGTAATTAAATAGCAAGCCAAAATTAACGAACAAAATGTTCGTTTTAGCCGTGATTTCATATTAAACGTGATCGTATTAAGAGAGTTTAACTGTAGTTGAAAAAAAAAATCCTCTTTTTTCCAATTCGGTCATAAGTAGATTAAAAATTGTTAAAAAAGAGCTTTCTTAGTTTTTGTTTTTATTATTTTTACATTAAAAGATCAGAGTTACTCATAAATTTAAACTCACAACATAGACTTAAAAAGAAATGATGTTTCAAAACGACAGCGTGCGCAACACTAATGCGAAGAATGAAGCCTAACTGACCAAGAAATGAATGAAAAGTAGAGGAATCGGAACAAGCTCTGAAAGAATTACTGTCATTTGAAAACGAGGTCGAGCGAAGAAAGTAATGAGTATTTGCATTGATTTAAGATGGGACTGGACAATATATCTGCATAAATGTTGATGTAAATCTTGAACGTGGATTTGGAAGGGCACATAACTTTTCAGTACATGGAGTTGAATCAGTGATGTGAACACGTGTTACTTTCTGAAGTTGGAGCGTCAAAATGTTGGTTCATATAATCGTTAACTTAGGGATTATCGTTTTTTAAGAGCGAATGTTGCTACAAACTCGTATAATGAACGCATTGAACGTGAGAGCTGAAACAAATGGAAAGAAAACTTACTGTGAGTTACACGAAATATTAATTAATATTGGCGGAATTAAATATGTCTGAACACATAATTAAATCTAAACGCATGATAAAACAAGATGTTTATGTGTTAGTTAGTGTTAGTTTGTGTTATCCCTTCATTTTGCGGCACCAAATCCAGAATAGTAGCAGGATTTTGAAACTTTGACGCTGGAAGAGTGCCCGAACCCCCTCCTTTTCATATTCCCCTATTGCTTATCGTCAACAAAGATGGCCTACAATTACGCATAAGACTCCAATTTCGAAAAGTTTCCAGGAGAGTGCCCATACACGACCCCTTAAGAAACGTTCCATCCCATCATTAAAGACCGTTTAAAACAAAAATTAAAATTCATTTTTTTTTTTCAAATTAAAATCCAAATTAAAATTAGAATTTTTTTGAAAAAAATTTGGACGTCCTCGAACCTAACCTCTTATTAATGTCACCGAAGATCGTTTAAAATTTCGTATTTAGGATTTCAACTCCGAAAATATTACTGGTACGAGCTCATGAAAATCTAGGGAGTTTTGTAAAAAGGTAGGGTGATGTGGAGAAAAGATAAGAGCCCACGAATCCCTTGACACCAATATTGAAGGTCCCCTCAACATACCAAAAATAACCATCAATCGTGTTTTAAGATTTTACTTTCAAAAAATTAAGGGGGTTCGGCCCCGGAATCTCTTCTGTCTCTAACATCACCAAAAACTGTCTATAATTGCATTTTTACAACTACAACGTCGAAAACATTCGAGGGAAGTCACCCTCTCAAAAATCTCTTTTCCTTGGTAATTAGTAATAATCCACAATTACGTTTTATAAATTTTTATTTTCCAAAAAAAAAAAAAAAAGCTGGGGGAGCTTTTCCAAACTTCTTTTTCTTAACGTCTCTGAAAATAAACTGAAACAGCGTTTTCAGAGCACAAATTTTGAAAGCTTTCTGGCGGAGAGTCCCCCGGACCCCCTTCTTCAGAAAATCAAAAATAACCATTTCGTTTTTGAGTTTTAATTTTAACGAGAAGTTTTACCCAGAATTTAATGAGCCTACTTTCCTGTATAGCAAAATCGACTTTCTGGTATCTAATCAATTTTCCCTTAATTATCTAATACAGCAAATTATAACGGGCATGCCTTTCTAAATTTTATGCTGATTTCTTAAAGAAATATTCCTTGCTAGTCTGATGATATATATACGTAAAAATGAATGAACGAAAAATTAAAGTAGTAGCGCCTTTCAAGCAATGCAACTAATGTATATCTTTACATAAAGTCTATAACAGTTTCTAAAAAAAGAATTAACAATAACAAACTCATAAATAAAAAGAATTTAAAAAAAGCACCCAGTCAGGCATTTGTTTGAATTTTGATGTTTTGCGTTCAAATTATTTTTTCCGCAAACACGAATTGCAATAGGACCCGAATTCACTGTGCTTCTTGTTTCTATAAATTGAATGGAAAAGTTTTTCGCACCCGTCATATTGTGACAAAGTTTTCTAGATTAAGTAATACAAGGCATATCCATTAAAAAAAGTTATGGTAATTAGGATGCGGTAATAAAGATGTCATGATTCTTATGACCAATTTCTACCCGTAAACTTATCATAAAAATTATATTTACAGTGTATACCATTATGGTGTTTTTACTTTTTATCAATGTTCAACGGTGGGAATTTTGTATTTAGGTGAAATTTTGCTTTTAAGTTCATCTGTAAAAGTGTTTTTTCCCGAAGAAAACTTGATTTTGCACAAGAAAATCTGTTATTTAAGGTAAAATCTGCTTGAGTTGATCCTTGAATGAACACAGAGACGATTTGTAACTTTGACGACGAAATAAATAAATATACTTTAAAAAATAAAAAATATTGAAATGTCCACTTTAATCAATAATTTTCATCATCAAAAAAAAAAAAAAAAAAAAACTCTGCAACAGCTCTTTCTGTTAAAACATAAAGGACTCCGAATTTTCCTTCATTTCCCGCATTCAAAAAATCATATATCAGCCATCAATTTCATGTAAAAAAAAAAAAAAAAACAGGGACTGTGGATATAGAGTTGGTCGTTTTCCCTTAAGGGGGTCCGGGACACAAAAAATCCTCAAATTTTGCAATTTTTATTTTTATAATTTGAAAAATTGCTCCGTTTTTTTCTGCTTAAGAGGACGTTTGAATCTTGTTTTCTACCTTAAATAGAACGAAAGTTATAGTTATTTTTGTTGCATGCATCTAACGAATGTGTACATAACTTTAAAACTTTAAACGCGTTTTTCTCCATGATGCAATTTTTTCCCGATTTCTTGCATTCAAACTCTTATAAGTCAGGAACCGATAGAGATAAAGTAATGAAACTTGGAGCATATCTTTTTCAAGCAATTTACTTTAATTTTTATTCGGCGAATTTTGAAAAAAACGTTTACTGCAAAAATTATGATTTTTTTTAAAAAAAAGTATCTTCGAATTTTTCGAAATTTTTCTTCAAATATTTTTTATTTTTTATTGAATCAATATTTTTATAATCGCCGAATAAAAATTAAAGCTTAGATATTTGTGCATACTTTTTTGAAAAAAAAATTGAAAATTGACCAACAATATTTTGAGTTAATAGCAATTTAAAGCAACCCCCATTTTTTTGAAAAAAAACTATATTAAATTTAAATAAAAAAATAATTTTTTTTCATATTTATGTTATGATTTTGCTTATTAATATAAATGATGAATCAGTTCAAAAAAATTTCAAAACTCTAAAGTACATAATAAAAAAATTTTCAAAATGTGTCCCGGACCCCCTTAAGTCCGCAACTCGGCGAGTGAGTGCTCGGGGAATCATAATCGAAGACCATAAAAGTCCTAGAGTTGGAGTCAGAGGCAGAGTCGGTCATTTTTCCTCTGGAACTGCAGTCGGACTGATTTTAGATTAAAGGAGTCAAAAGTTGGTCATTTGCCCTCCCACCATGTATTTGTGCCAGAGCTGCGTGGTCCGAGTCGGACTGATTGTGGGTGCAGGTGTCGAAGACCCTAAAATTATAGGAGTCGGGCGTTGGTCATTATTTTAAAACCGAGAACACAGCCCTGGTAGGAAAACATTTGCAATGTGAATTTATTTGATTTTGATTCAGTTATATTTATTTCTCACTTATTGTGAAAGTTAAGTTTACGGAAGATGGGACTTATCGGAGATTTTTACTCACTACTTTTTTTTTGCATTTCTTGAAACCAAAAATTGAGAATGTAATTAGAATCTGCACAATGTTATTCACTTTTAGATGTCAAAAATTAATTGCTGGCATTGTTATTTTAAAAAAATTTTAATTATTCAAAAACTAAAAAACCCTAAAAATAGCTTAAAAAAAACAGCTCTATACATGTTCTTTATCAAGAGGATTTTCAAACACAGTTTGCTTGAAGCAAATCTGCCTTAAGTTAGGGATGTATATTAAAGTTTAGTTTCCCCGTAGGTGCTAATGTTAAGTGTATTTGAACTGGTCAGAATTGAGCGAAAAATTATTCAAATTAAAAAGACATTTTCAGTACATAATTCCCTTTAACAACTCTATCGAACGAAGTTTGTTTGAAGCAAATTTGCCTTTTTGTTCACAATTTATACTTGCCTTATTTTCCCGTAGGTGCTTATGTTAAGTATCTTTGAACTGTTCAAAATTGAACGAAAATTTGTTCAAATCAAAAAGTGAAGTACGGGAATAAGGTGTTCTCGCCGAGGTCTTTCGAACAAAAACAGTTTGTTCGAATAGGACTATTTGCTCAAAAGTTATTTGGTGGAACAGACAGACAGATACATTTTCCCCATCTCAAAACCTCACTTTCCAATTTTTAATTTTTCGATATTTATTTAATTATCTTATTTATTTTTGAGTGAATTTTGTTTTTAGAAATATTTTCAAGGTGGTTAAAGCTTTCTTTCATATATTTTTTAGCCTAACTTTCCGCAAAAATAAGAGAAATTTGGAAAAAAAGAAACATGGAAGAGGACATTGCATCTTTAAAATATTGTTAAAACCAAAACAGTCAAAAATAAACAAAAAAATAAATAATAAATATCGAAAATTTTAAAATTGGAAATTAGGGTATTGACATGGAAAAAATGTGTCTGTTGGTCAGTCTGCTTCAAACGAACTACGTTGGAAAAAGCTATTGATAAAAAACATCCATAGAATTTTTTTAATTATTTTAACAATTTTTCGTTCATTATTGAACAGGTCAAAACCCTTAGCATTATCTCCTACGGGGGAAAATTAGGGTTGATACAAATCCCGCGTACTTAAACGCGGATTTGCTTCAAACAATCTTTGTTTTAAAAAGCTCATGTGTATGAGCAGATTTACTTTAATTAGCTATTTCCAGAGTGATCTAGAAACCAGTTGAAATGTTTGATAGGCATGATTACATAATTTGTAGTTTTAGCTAATTTAGAAAATGTTAAGATACAAATCTAAAATTTGAGAATATGTTCAGAATCTACATAATATTTTCAATTTTTGGTGCCAAAAAAAGATTTTCTCATCGTCGTTAGGGTTAAAAATTTTGAATTGCTGAAAAAATACCTTTAAAAGTACGAAATCAAAGAAATCCGCTCTAGAGATGTTTCTCACCAAGAATTATTTCCAACAAAGTTTGCTTGAAGCAAATCCACCTTTAGGTTCGGAATCTATATTGACTTTTAGGTTCCCCGTCAGCGCTAATGTTAAGGGGTTTGAACTTTTCAAAACCGGACGAAAAATTTTGTATCTCAAAGCCAGAAAGACGTAAGTCCAAAAATTGCGATTTTCTGTTTATTAGTGCATTGTATGTAGAAGCCTATCCAACATCGAGCCATGTGAACATAACTCTTTTCAAAAAATTCTTTTAAATTTACCAGGATTAAAGAGAGCGCGCGTCCCATCCTTTGCATGAGTCAGAAAAAAGTTTTCCCTCTCTAACTGTAAAACTATCATAATGTGACTTGCGTTCCTCTGGCTGTGAGGTACGGAATTAATAAAATGAAAAATATATTTGCTTTACATGTTCTTCTTCAAGTGCTTTTTCCAACATAATTTGTTTGAACGAATCCGTCTGCAAAGTTGGGATCTATATTTGCTTCAAATTTCCACGTAGGCGCTAACGTTAAGTTTCTTTTTTTCTTTCTTTGAACTGTTTAAAATTGAACCGAAAATTGTTCAAATCAGAAAGATATTTTCTATACAGGTACTTGGTCAAGAATTTTTTTTGAACAAAGCTCGTTTGAAGCAAATTCGCCTTAAGTTCGAGTTTGAAGTAAGTATGAAATTATTCTAGTTCTCTCATCCTTTATATGAGAGGATTTCTGTCACTGGGGTATTCTTTGCAATTTTTCTCTTTACCTCCATACCAGTTTTCTTGACGTCCGAAGATCAAGTGCTAATATATTTCGACCTACGTTTTATCTACAGAATCATAGTAAAACGATTAAAAATTAGCAATCGCGCCAAAATTCCAATGATCGGAATATCCCCTTTTCTGTTTCAACTCCAACTGATGTCCACTGAATAATGTCCTCTCAAGTTTTTTTTTTTTTTTTTTTTTTTTTTTTTATGTTGTTCTGTCTTTTATGTATTGTTCTAAATACTGTAGTTGTGCAGCTCCAGAAAAATATAAATAAATATGCGTACATAAATAATAGTCATCGAATTACTCCCAACTATTCCAAATTTTTATGCTCTTCACATATTAGCAGTTTTGGTTTTAAAATGAACATGCAGTGGCTCTCTAAAGTTGTTCGTACACCTACGACTTTCAATGAAATAGGCCCCTATACATTGGTTAGAATTAATGTTTCAGAATAAGGTTTTTAGTTATAAGATCTGTGATCAATTTTTAACAAAACTGCATGAAAAACTTTTAATAAAATATTGAAACTTAATTTTTTAAAAAATCAAAAACCATAAAGTGCCGGAAATTTTATCTCACAAAAGTCTTCGTACACTTTAAAAAATGTCAATATATTATTGAAAAATCTAAATTTTTATTAAGTTATTATTCAGTAGAATATCATGCAGTATCAACAACACCTTTTAAACGTCTGGGAATAGATTTCATTCTTTTTTCTTTCTTTTCTGTTGCGTAATTTCTGAGTAAGTGTTTAACCACACTTTGAGTCTTACTGTTTCTAGCTCTCTTTTCGTTTCAAAGTCGCATTTTCGTAATCTGGCCTCCGGATACCTCTAAATATGTTACATTAAGTTCAAATCTGCAGATTGAGGGGATATTTTCTAAACTTTAGAACAATTTTCGAAGCACTAGATACAAACGTTGAAAACCGTGCGCTTCTTATCGTTATTTTGATAGAAAACAAAGTTGTTTCCGATAACCAAATTTTTGGCTAAGAGTTTAAAATTGTTTTTAAAAATATTTAAATGAACAGCATGATTCATTATTTCATCAAAAAATTCTAAACTACCAAGTCCTGATGCTGATATGCACCCTCACACAAGAACACCTTCATTGTCCAGATTAACTGATCCAAGACCTGCGCCTCTTTTAGCCTGTCTGTTTGCAATCTTGTTGCCAGCTGTGACCAGCAACATAGGATGGGATTCCTTGCAAATGAATTTCACGAGAGATTGAAAGAGCTTTCAGTTCAATCAAAATATCCTTCCAGTACTCTCCAGTACTGTTCCACCCATGCATTTTTGAAAGATGTTGGATGACATTTCGGTTACGGTTTCGTGAAGTAATTGAAACAACTTGCGAGCGAGCTGTTACATAACAAAGAATGCAAAATTCAGTCTAACTTTGCAACATCATAAACAGGGAAGCCCAACACCCTCTCCCATTCCCCCAGGGAAAAAAGTATCATATTGAAATGCTACAAAGCACCCCTCTAAGAATACACCTCAAAAAGTTAGATAAAAATCTCTAAAAATGTGATTGAAATTACTTACCCGCAGAAAATGTCCATGAGCCCCTTCTTAAGGACACTCCTGTCAAAATACCTAAACGATTTCGTTTGAAACAATTCTAGGTGACTCACCAACTTCAAATTCTGAGTGTAATTATTTAACGCCTTGAATTTATTATTTAACGTATAGGACAATGTTTTTATCTGTGGATACGGACCAAGTCAAGCAAAATCAAGAGTCAAACAAAAACACAGCCGTACCATTCTTCCCTAAAAGAAAATCATGGCACTTTGGACCTCCTCTAAATTCTTTGTGGATAAAGCTAGAAGCCTGAAATTTTAGTGACTAAGAGAACATGCGATAACGAACTATAAGAGAAGTTTTCGAACTATCACGAATAGTATACGAAACATTGCTGCCGAAGTTCTTGAATTTTGTCACTGATAGGATCATTAAAAATCTAAGGCACATCTAACAGTTATTTAAGGTGAAATTTTTAATAGAGTTAGTATTTATTATGTAATGGAAGGGAAATTTGAAACATTCCGAGATTTAAATCACGTGCAGTAACTTTTGAGAGGCTTTATATTATTGTCAATTAGTTATCCAACAGATGACGGTCTCTCAAATATACTTCTCTATCAAATAGGAAATCCCTCACTATTCAGTAGCCGAAACTACATTTAATTACAAATACAAAACATGCAAAAATGCCAATGACGCAAAATTTCACGAATTCGTCGAGTCGTAAATTATCGAAATAGACTGTTTTGAAGTTAGCATTAAAATATATGAGTTTTCCCAAACTTACGAAACATTTGATCAGAATTTGTTAAATTTATTTTAGTTGGATTCCCTACTAAAAATCTGCTCGTGTATAAGGCAAAAAAAAAAGAAAAAGCCAGCAGTTTCTTTCGCTCTATAAACACTGTAGCTACACATACACAGCAACACACTGTAGCACTGTAAGTATTGTTAAAGCGCTACATCCATTGCAATAGCGGCATTTCACTTTCTTATAGAATCTATTCAGAACACAACATTAGTTAACTTGTCTCACCTCATACGAAAAATAGCTGAACTATATTTACTACAATTTTTTTCAAAAAAAAAAAAAAAAAAAAAGACATTCAGAAGACAAAAAATAAAGTTTCTTCGATGTTTAAAACATCTCTATTAAAGAAACACTAAGTTTACCCATTAGAAAATCATTCTCTTATATGAGGCAATCGTGAACTTCGACAAATGGTTCTTATTTTAATAGGATTCTTTACTAAAAACTTTGCTAGATTGCTCTTTCTCGAAACCATGAACTATCAAATAATAAAACATGCGTTGCATCAACACATTCTAGAAATTTTAAATCTACAGAGTTTGAAATAGCAGACGATTGCCGGCAGGAAAGTGAAATTTTTTTTATATAAAAAAACGAAGTATAGATAAATATACAAGCACCTTACTATACGGTTTAGGATACACATGTTTTATGCAGCCTCATCTTTCTCATTTACGTATATTTAATTCTGAGTGCGAAAACAGACATTGCCTATCCCAAGTTCCACGCTTAACGCAGTAAGACGTCTCACAAGGGATTGCTAGGCAAGTTTCGGTTTCTCAGATAAGGCTCTGTTTAATAGATACATAGCAATAGATTCAATTCATGTTTTTAAATCTCGATTCAGAATACAGTATTTTCAAATTGTCCAACACCAGATAAGAATATACTTCCATTTGTTTTGTTTCTTTAAGGAAAAGACATTTAAAGGTATAAATAAATCTAATGCTATCTTTCGCTTATGTTAATATTGTAGATACAAATTAACAGAAACACAATGAAAAACCATCAGTATTGATGAGGCGCTATATCCATTGCAATAGTGGCATTTAATTTTTTTCTGAACTCCATTCAGAACACAACATTTTTTTTACCTGACAACACACAAAGAAATAGCTTAACTACATTTACTGCGATTTTTTTTTCTTTTGAGGAAAATACGTTTAGATGCCAAAAAAATTTCTTCGTCATTTAAAACATTTCTGTTAAAGAAATACTAAGTTTACAAATTAGAAAATAATTCTCTTTCATGAGGCAATCGTGAAATTCGAGAAATACTTTTTCTTTTAATAGAATTCCCTACCAAAAACTTAGATAGTATTTATTTTCATATGGATATTTCGCGAAACCATGAACTATCAGTAAGTTCAACAGAAATAACACATTCTTGAAATTTTGAAGCTACAGAATTGGCATAGCACATGACTGTCGCCAGGAAAATGAACAATTTTTATTTGAAAAAAAAAAAAAACGAAGTATAGATAAATATGCAAGCACCTTACTATACGGTTAAGGATACACATGTTTTGAGCAGCCTCATCTTTCTCATTTACTTTTTTTTTTTCTAAATTAGAAAACACACAATACCTATCTCAAGTTCTACGCTTAACGCAATTAGACGTCTCACAAGGGATTCCTAGGCAAGTTTCAGTTTTTCAAATAAGGATCTGTTTAATATCCACATACATAAAAATAGTTTCATTTACTATTTTCAAATCTCTACAAGAAATACAGTATTTTCAGACTCAAGCATCATAGAAGAAAATGCCAACATTTGTTGTTGTTTTTTTAATTAAAAGACATTTAAAGGTTTAAAAAAATCACCTTGCAGTTTCTTTTGCTACTGTACGGTGGCAACACATGGTAGCATTGTAAGGATTTATAAGGCGCTATATCTAATACAATAGTGGCATTTGATCTTTTTCTGATCCCTATTCAGAACAAAATATTTTTTAACTTGTCTCACACGAAACAAAAAAATACCTTAACTATATTTACTACGATTTTTTTTGAGAAAAAAACATTTATGAGAAAAAAAAATTTATTTTTATTTAAAACATTTCTATTAAAGAGATATTACTTTTTTCCAATTAGAAAATCATTCTCTTTCATGAGGCAATCATTATTTTCGAGAAATGATTTTTATTTTAATAGGATTCCCTACCAAAAACTTTGCTAGTATTTATTTTCGCATTGATATTTCACGAAACCATGAAAGACCAATAAGTACAACAGAAATAACACATTCTTGAAATTTTGAAGCTACAGAATTGGAATAGCAAATGACTGCCGCCAGGAAAGTGAACAATTTTTATTTGAAAAAAAAAAAAAAAGAAATATAAATAAATATGCAAGTACCTTACTATACAGTTAAGGATACACATGTTTTGCGCAGCCTCATCTTTCTCATTTACTTGGTTTTGTTTTTTTCTAAATTAGAAAACAGACATTACCTATTCCAAGTTCCACGCTTAAACGCAGTAAGACGTCTCACAAGGGATTGCTAGGTAGTTTCAGTTTTTCAAATAAAAATCTATTTAATAGCCACATACATAGAAATAGTTTCATTTACTATTTTCAAATCTCTGCAAGAAATACAGTATTTTCAGACCCACATACCATACAAGAAAATGCCAACATTTGTTGGGGTTTTTTGTAATTAAAAGACATTTAAAGGTTTAAAAAAAATCGCCTAGCAGATTCTTTTGCTACTGTACGGTGGCAACACATGGTAGCACTGTAAGGATTTATGAGGCGCTTTATCTATTGAAATAGTGGCATTTGATCTTTTTCTGATCTCTATTCAGAAAAAAAAATTTTTTTTACTTGTCTCACGCGAAACAAAAAAAAAATACCTTACCTATATTTACTACGATTTTTTTTTTTTTTTTTTGAGAAAAAAACATGAGAAAAAAAAGTTTATTTTTATTTAAAACATTTCTATTAAAGAGATACTACGTTTACCAATTAGAAATTCATTCTCTTCCATGAGGCAATCATTATCTGCGAGAAATTATTTTTATTTTAATAGGATTCACTACCAAAAACTTTGCTAGTACTTATTTTCATATTGATATTTCACGAAACCATGAAAGATCAATAAGTACAACAGAAATAACACATTCTTGAAATTTTGAAGCTACAGAATTGGAATAGCAAATGACTGCCGCCAGGAAAGTGAACAATTTTTATTTGAAAAACACGAAGTATAAATAAATATGCAAGCACCTTACTATACAGTTCAGGATACACATGTTTTGCGCAGCCTCACCTTTCTCATTTACTTGGATTTTTTTTCTAAATTAGAAAACAGACATTACCTATCCCAAGTTCCACGCTTAACGCAGTAAGACGTCTCACAAGGGATTCCTAGGTAAGTTTCGGTTTTTCAAATAAGGATCTATTTAATAGCCACATACATAGCAATAGTTTCATTTAATATTTTCAAATCTCTACAAGAAATACAGAATTATCAGACCCAAACACCATACAAGAAAATGCCAACATTTGTTGTTCTTTTTTTTAATTAAAAAACATTTAAAGGTTTAAAAAAATCACCTAGCAGATTCTTTTGCTACTGTACGGTGGCAACACAAGGTAGCACTGTAAGGATTTATGAGGCGCTATATCTATTGCAATAGTGGCATTTGATCTTTTTCTGATCTCTATTCAGAACAAAAAAATTTTTTACTTGTCTCACACAAAACAAAAAAAAAATACCTTAACTATATTTACTACGATTTTTTTGAGAAAAAAACATTTATGAGAAAAAAAATTTATTTTTATTTAAAACATTTCTATAAAAGAGATATTACTTTTTTCCAATTAGAAAATCATTCTCTTCCATGAGGCAATCAATATCTTCGAGAAATGATTTTTATTTTAATAGGATTCCCTACCAAAAACTTTGTTAGTATTTATTTTCATATTGATATTTCATGAAACCATGAAGGATCAATAAGTACAACAGAAATAACACATTCTTGAAATTCTGAAGCTACAGAATTGGAATAGCAAATGACTGCCGCCAGGAAAATGAACAATTATTATTTGAAAAAAGAAAACGAAATATAAATAAATATGCAAGCACCTTACTATACAGTTAAAGATACACATGTTTTGCGCAGCCTCAGCTTTCTCATTTAATTGTTTTTTTTTTCTAAATTAGAAAACAGACATTACCTATCCGAAGTTCCACGCTTAACGCAGTAATACGTCTCACAAGGAATTGCTAGGTAAGTTTCAGTTTTTCAAATTAAGGATCTATTTAATAGCCACATACATAGCTATAGTTTCATTTAATATTTTCAAATCTCTACAAGAAATACAGTATTTTCAGACCCAAACACCATACAAGAAAACGCCAACATTTGTTGTTGTTTTTTTAATTAAAAGACATTTATAGGTTTAAAAAAATCACCTAGCAGATTCTTTTGCTACTGTACGGTGGCAACACATGGTAGCACTGTAAGTGTTTATGAGGCGCTATATCTATTGCAATAGTGGCATTTGATCTCTTTCTGATCTCTATTCAGAACAAAAAAAATTTTTACTTGTGTCACACGAAAAACAAAAAAAAAAAAAAAAACCTTAACTGTATTTACTATGATTTTTTGAGAAAAAAACTTTTATAAGAAAAAATATATTTATTTTTATTCAAAAAATTTCTATTAAAGGGATACTACGTTTACCAATTAGAAAATCATTCTCTTCCATTAGGCAATCATACTCATACATTTTAGACATTTTTAGACACCTTTCAAACTGTTTTAACCATTTTCTACTGTACTTGTTAAATAATATTTTAAGGATTTTTTACTTGTAAGGGACGAATTTTTATGTATGTTTTTTCATGCTACATATTTTTATCACTTTCGATTTTAATGACGAAGCTTTTTTGCCCTCAATTTGTGTAATGATTATTTTTTGTAACTATTGTTTCAAGGAACTTTTTAACATGAATTGGCTGAAGAGTGCTGTTTAATATATACATTAGATCGCGGTTCATTAAAAAAAAGCAACTGTTTTAACTTTTAAAGCAGTTTCTATTTCTGTAAGGTACTGTACTCTATTATTGAAAGGTACACATTTTTATTTATGTTTTTTTTTTCATGTAATACACATTTATTACTTTCGATTTTAATGACGAAGCTTTTTGCCCTCACTTTGGTAAATGATTATTTTTTGTAACTAAAATTTCAATGAGCTTTTTAATATGAATTCTCTGAAGAGTGCAGTTTAATAGATACATGAAATCGTGACTTTTGAAAAACACCAACTTTTCTTTTAAACCCAGCTTCTATTTGTATAAATGTATTTTAAAATGTTGTGGAGTTTTTTTTTTTTTTTTTGAGGAATTCATAGCAAATGAAAATGAATTAAAGCTTTTAACAACTATTAGCGAGCCATGCATTAGAAATGTGGTACATGACCATTACAAGCTTAGCTTTCACACCATTTTCTTGATTTTGAGAAATATTATGCAAACGATTTATAACATACTGTTAAATAACTTCTCCAAAAAAAAAAAAAAAAAATCTCACAGATAACTCATGATAAATCTAATTATATTTTTTACTCTGAAATATATGCATTAGTATTGTCCTTTATACCAATTGTTTAGTTTGTTTCAATTGTTCAGATGTTTTGTAATTATTATTGGGTATTGGAGTGATTTTTCTCTCAAAAATGTATACTGTTTCTTTTGTTTGTAACAGTTAGAAATATGGCTAAATATTGGTTTATTTTATTCCATCTTATTTTTTTTTTTCATTTGTCTGTATTTTTATCAAAGGAAATCAATACTACTGTAAATCATTCGTGTGAAAAATGCAAAATATTTATTAGTTTATGAATAAGAAATATGCACTTCCCGTTTATCTTCCCCGTCTGTCTTAATCATTTTACAATTTACATTAAGCAAAATTTATTTCGTACTTTCTTTTGCATTATGATTTAAAGTTGAAGTGTATTTTCTTTTTACCCATTAAAATTTTCATTTTTATTCATTATCTATATATTTATTACGAATATAATATGTAATGTGTCATGCATGAATTTTAATTTAGTTTACTATTTAAGAACTATTTGTGTCGATATTAAAACTCGAACGATATAAATTTTTTAATTTAGAGATGTATCGGAGTATTTCATGTAAAAATTAACTGTTTTTTTTAATGGATTATAAAAAAATCTAAATTTTTATTCACGGTAGAGCTATTATGAGATGTAAACAAACCGCCTTCACGGGCGGCCATGTTGAATGAGCGCGCAGGCCTTGTGTTAAGATGGCTGTGCATCATCACCCTTCTTTGTTTCTCCCCAATGTCAGTTGGTAACGTATCAGCGTATCCATTTAAAAACTACTGCTGCACATAAAAAGAAGTTTTTTCTGAAGGCGACTTGAAGTATTTGATGAAAACGTCGTTTTATTATATGTCTGACTCGTCCCATGCCAATGCGTGCATAAGAAATCCTTCATCTTTAATGGACAATAAGATGGTGTATGGCTTAACAAAAGGCTCTACTATTTCAATGATAGCTGCCGTGCTTGTGTTTTTATCCTTTTGCAGAGAAACCCAACCAAAAAGGTAGGGTAGTTGAGGGACTAATTCATATTTGAGATGTCTCATAAATTATCGTTTGATTGAAAAGCAGCAGCATACTGGTAAAAAAAAAACTGTGGAAGATTGAAGAGGACGCTCATTTCTTAATAAATACCCCTTTTTACCCGACTGCACGTGCGCGACG